>NC_080025.1:63607463-63910493 GCF_030020395.1 Manis pentadactyla | reverse complement strand
TTAAAGAAGAATAAAGAAAGGAACTTGAGGAAGATGGAGAAAGGGAAAATGTATTAATAATTTGTAGCTTTTAGACTAACAGCTAGATAGAAATAATTCTTAAAAACAAGCTTGGCATTGCACTTAAGCAGAGTATAGAATTATTTCGGGGGTACTATGAGATCTCTCCTAAACCTTTCTTTTGTATACTTCATAACATCTGAAATGTTTATTTTATTTTATTATTATTTTTTTAAGGTATCATTGATATACACTCTTATGAAGATTTCACAAGAAAAGCAATGTGGTTACTACATTCACCCTTATTATCGAGCTCCCCCCCATACCCATTGCAGTCACTGTCCATCAGTGTAGTAAGATGCCACAGAGTCACTACTTGTCTTCTCTAGTGCTGCACTGTCTTCCCCGTGACCCCACACACACCATGTGCACCAATCATGATACCCCACAATCCCCTTCTCCCTTCCTCCCCCACCCCTCCCCTTTGGTAACCACTAGTCCCTTCTTGGAGTCTATGTGTCTGCTGCTATTTTGTTCCTTCAGTTTTGCTTCGTTGTTATATACTCCACAAATAGGGAAATCATTTGGTATTTGTGTTTCTATGCCTGACTTACATCTGAAATGTTTTTAACAGGAAAAAAGTGTACTTTATTTTGTAATTAATTAGAGGAAAGTATTATAATGTACATCCCCCTTAAAAATATTAAGTATTGAAAATTCATACAAATTATAATATGGTAATAGCAGATCCTTTGATAATTGCAGGGAGCTGAAACTTATATATTGTGTTTCTGTGATGAAGGATAGACAAAGGGACCACAGCAGAGTGTAATTAGATCAAAGAAGGAAATGGGTGAAACAGAAACCTCATGAGTTTACCCTGGGCAGGCCTTATATAAAACCCCTGATTCTACAATATGCTGAATGCTACCAAGAAATCAGTCACCAGTCTCTTTCTCTTTTATTTCCCCTACACTTGATTGGAGAGTTTGAAAATAGAACAAATGTGAAGTAAATAGTGAGAAATAATGCATTAAGGGTTTCACTGCGTATCTTTGTATCTTTTCTCTGACTCACACAACAGAGATACCTTGGGATTTTATTGTGGAACCCACACAACTACCTTATTAGGGAGCTGAAAACCACACAGGACATGGGAAAGGGAAGTCATTTAGCTTCTTACTGCCAGTCCAAAGCCTCCCTAGAGGCGGCAGCAGGCGTTATCACTGGCTTTCAGGAGGGATACTGCTGGGAGAGGAGCATACTGTATGCTCTCTGCCTAGGGACAGTGATATAGGAGCGATTGCTAGCTGAGATAAAGGAGGTGTGCTTTAAAGCAGTGTTTCTCACTTATTTTATTATTATTGTTATTAGTACCTTTCTAGATGTTTTTTCCTAGCCACTTCCCATGGAATTTCAGTACCACAGATACACTATACATGTGTTGATGTACCATATGCATATCCGTGACTTATATACAAAAAGAGTAAAATATTTTTCCTCCCCCAAGAAGCAATTTTTGCCCCATTGAGGGAAATATTGCTCCCACTGAGAATATTTGTTTGAAAGTAATATCACTGAATGTTATTTTTGCATGATGTGGCTTATATTCCTTTTGTCCTGATTTGTGAAACTAGAATAGGCCATTAAAATTTGTTTTCATCCCTAAGAAAAAGACTTAACACTATTTTTGTGAAACTCCTGCACTTAGATTAAGAATTAAGGAGAATGAGTCAATTGGAGCTATTCTGGATATGAATTCAATAGCTGGGATGCTTTCACATCTGCCCCACTGCTAGAATTTCAAAGAAAATGAAATTCTGCAGAAATAATCTACATATAATTAGTAAGTCATTTGTATTACAAATACTCCACATGCTTATCCTATATCTTATTTAGAATAAAGAGTTGGAATTTCACAGAATCATAGTAAACCAAAGAGGCAGTTCTACCTCCAGGCTCGGAACACTTGCATTTCCATGTCTTAACCACATTTACTTTACTGTTCTCCATAGTGGTATTTATCCTTCTAAATACTTTGAAAATAATATCAATAAAAATACTTCATACAACTTCTTGTGTGTGCATGCACACACACACACAGAAATGTTGTCTCCTCTTTTAGTAAATAATTTTATTTTCCTTTGAAATAACAACTCTTGCTTTTAGTATCATATAATGAACTATGCCCTTTACAAGGTAGAGGAATAAGTTCTTATCCACAGTTTTGCCTTGGGAAGGGAAGAAGTAGGAAACCCGTATTTTCTGTCCAGTGTTACAAAGCCTGTTCATTTATAATGGGTCTCTCATCTGCCCCAAAGTAAATATGAACAGCTTTCAGCCTTTATGATGTATTTTGAAGACACTAGAAATAAGTTGCATATGTAGCACCCTACCAGTGGAAAAAAATTGCTCAAGTTCCATATCTGAAACTTTAAAGGGAAGAAATCTGAAATGCAAATGAATAATTTCATCAGTTTTTCAAATTGCTTTCTACTGATAGAATCAAAGCAGGTATTTGACAATGTGTAGGAGAGCCAAGGATTTAGGCCAGCATGACTGGAATTCCAGCCCCACTGCTCAGTAGCTGTGTGACCTTGGGAAAGTTTGCTTAATGTTCCTGGGCTTTGACGCTAATTCTATTTAACTGGGTTAATAATCTAACCAACTTCAAAGGGTGGCTATGAAGACTGCAGAGCAAAAGTGTGCAGGAAATGACCAGAACACTGCAAGCGTTCAAAAAGTGCTTGCTATTGATAATAGTAATATCATCCTATTTCTCCTGCTATGCTTTGGCTATCCCCAGCGGCACCAAGTACAGTGGCTTGTACATAAAGACATAGTATATACATGTGTTAATGAATTAACAAATATAATTATGATACAAGTATATACAACTCCTTAGAATGTGTATACCTAAATTAAATATTTTCTTCTTTGTTTTCCTAATTTTCTTTTTTAAAGAAAATCATGACTGTCATTATATCTGGAAATAGAGATTCATTTCCTAAATTTTCCTTTGATGACAGACTGACTATTCTACATAGTGCTGAAAATCTCAACTTTAATGGTGATTATTGAAAATGAAAGTTTTCTGGAGCTCAGATGCCAATTCATGTGTTCCACTCCTAAATATTAACGTCTTGGGATGGGAGTGGAGAAAATTAGCAAGCAATACAGATTTTTGTTGTGCTATTCTACAATCTTAGTTTTTGAAAATCCAAAATAATCCCAGAAATTGATTAGTTTTACATTGCCCTGAAAGTAGGCTACAGAATCTAAAATGATGCTTTTTCAAACAATAATGGACACATGAATTACCAGGGGACCTTGTTAAAATGTGGGTCCTAATTTAGTATGCCTGGTATAGGACCAAGATTCTGCAAGCATGTGTGTGATGTTGATGGTGTTGTCTGGAAACCACAGTTTCAAAACAAAGATCTGAGATCTTAAGACATTCCATGCTATTCAAGGTGAGGGATAAAATAAAATTGTTTTGAGCCACTAAAAGGAGATATTGTTATAACTTTTCAAATGTAATTTTATCATCCATTTGCTCCACAGGGGGACTTTTAAGCTCTTCCATATCTACCATTGACTTTAAAAGTAAAAAACGATTCTATACAAATGAAGAATATAACAGATAAGTAGAGACAAGTGACAACTAACTGACTGACAGACTTTTTTTTAGCTTTCAATAACAAGCCTGACAAAAAACAAAAAGCTGTACTTGAAAGAGATTACTCAAATTTCAGTTTTTAACAGAAGGAAAAAAACCAGGAAAAACAGGGAGGGGTTGAATATTTAAAATCTCGATTAACATTAGAAGGCAAGTGAGAAAGTGAGAAATAATTTGCAATGTATATGATGGACAATAGGTTAGTCTTCTTAATAAAAAGGTCTTATATATGAAGAGTTTTTAGAGATAAAGAGATCCACTTAAAAATGGGCAAAAGATTTGAACTGGCTACTCAGTTTACATATATTTTTCAATATAGCCATACTATTAATCAAAGAACTTCAAATTTAAAATATGCTGTTTTTCAACAGCTAAATTGCAAAACTAAAATTTTCCATTCCCAATGCTATCAGAGATACAATGAAATAGATACTCTGACATGATATACTTTTATAATGTTTTAAAGCCATTCAGTAATCAGTATCAAGGACCTTAAAATATTCATACACTAGATGTCCACTCAGGAGCAAAAAAGATTTGCCATTCAAAAGTAGTCTTTCTCCCCTAGTCCTGCCTAGAAGTAAAGAGACTACTTCCTAGCCTTGGTATTTTATGTGTTCTTCTATATTCATGCTCTATCGGATTTTACTGAAAGCAAAATATCCCCAAAGACTAGTCTCTTGGAGAGTGGAGAGGGTCATAGGATCATATGATTCACATGCCCTGCCTCATATCGTCTCAGTTCAACTTTTTGTTCTGCTCATAGCTGCAGCTACCAGCTGTGTGCAGATGTAATCTGAAAACCCCTTGCCTTCTCTCCAGTCTGGATGTCTTCTTTTCTGACCGGGAGCTTCTCTGCCACCACCATGTGGATGCCTGCATGAACCCATTCGGTCTTTCTGACATCTGTGCAAGCCTGGATAAACGAGGGAGTTAGCCTCCTTGGTATAACCCTAGGTCAATGGGACACTAAAGTACAAGATTTCTACTGAAGCTCCTGATCTACCAACTGCTACTATGGAATTCCCAATCTGCCAGCAGCAGAAACCAGGGCCAAGCCTCATATATAGCGACACCCATAATGGAGCCCAGCCATTCACTTGATGGCAGGTTGATCACATTGGACCTTTATCCTGGAGGGGCAGCAATTTTCTCTTGCCAGAACTGAAATCATCTCTGGATATGACCTTGCCTTTCCTGCCCGCAGTGCCTCAGCTAGCAATACAACTCAAAAGCTTGCACAGTGCCTGATTTACTTACATAGGATCCTCCATAATATAACCTCAGACCAAGTGGCTCATCCTAAGAGAGAAGATAGGACACTGAGTGCCTGACTATGAGATTCACTAGTCTACCATACAATGTGCCATCTTGGAAGATTCTAGCTTAATAGAATTTTGGAACACCTACTAAAACGTTTAAAGCATCTCCTTAGGACATCCTCCAGGATGAGATATATGCATTGAGTTGATGCCTGACACATAGTACTGTGGCCCCAATACCTACACTCCCTGCGCCCCGGAAACAAGGGGTAAAGATAGGATTGGCCCACTGCAGCACTGCTCCCAATGACCATTTTTCAGAATTTCTACTTCCTGATCCTACAACTTTAGGTTCTGCTGGATTAGAAGACAGTGCCAAATGGGATTTAAAATTATATCAACTTGCTATATGATGAAGATATTTCATGTACTGGGGAAATAATAGATTTTTCAACAAGTGATGTTAAGATAACTCCCTCCTGCCTTTTACTTTAAAAATTGTAAAGTCTTCAAAGATTTAAATGTAGTTATGAAAGATAAAAGTACATCAGGAAAATATGAAATAATTTATAATTTATGTGAGACTAGAAAAAAATTGTTCAACTCAAATACACAAAGATATAACTTCAAGATACAAATGTCACAAATGCAGTCAGGGTAAAAAAATTGTAAAACAAAAATTGTAACATGGATGATTATTGGAATAATTAAAAGAGCTTCTAAAATTTACAGGAAAAGAAAATCAATGACCAAATTAAAATAAGCAAGGGTTTTAACCATTCACTAGAAAAGGGAATATAAAAGTCTTTTAAACATGAAAAGATTTTCATCCTCATCAATAAATTTTAGTGCATCTATACAATGGTAGATCTATAGAAACTATGAAACCATTTCCAAGATACACTGTCAAATTTTAAAAAGCAAGGTTAAGACGCAAGTATATATAATCTGTAGATAAAAAATAGATGTATGTGTGTATATATGCATAGATTATCTAAGAGATATATAAATTGTCTATAATCATATTGCCTCTGGGTGGGGGGTAAAATGGGTACTGAAAAGAGATGATTACTTTTTGCTATAAACCCTTTCGTATTTTTTACTTTGTACCATATGCATTTATTAATTATTTTTAAAAATTGGTCACATAAAAAGCCAATTATTTTCATCATTACTATGACTTTAGATATTTATTTACATCATTGAAAAATACTAGAATTCCATCATAAATACATAGCAATTTAATCATTCTGTATTGTTGAACATTTTTTCCATTTTTTGATATTAAAGATTTCACATGATTATATATAGTATTTTTCTTCCACATACATGTTCCAGCCAAGCTGGCCTGTTCACTCATATATTCTCTATATTTCTTTCTCTAATGTTTTTCTCTCCATTAAGCTGACATGCCTGCCCCAGCCTTTTCTCAATTACTTTAAGTCTAATCCATCTTCAAAGCCTATTTTCTTTTTCATCGCTGACCATCAGTTTTTTCTTTCATTTATTTCCTATATTTGTATTACCTCTCTGTACCAATTTTGCTTCATCAAAAAATTAGGAATACCTATATTAAGCTCAGAGACTATTTGTGAACATTAAATGAAATTAATGTGGGAAAACATGTTGTATACATAAATAAACACTACAAACATATAAACTGTACCATTCATATTGTGTTATATTTTGTTGTGTCATATATTGTTATAATTAGTTCTTGTCTTATTTGTTGTGTTAGTTTCACTGTTATATTTATCATTTTGTGTACTTCCTGTCTCTGAACATATTGCCTCTTTACTAGACTATCAGTGCGTTAAAGAAGGATTCACTCTTCATCTATGTTTCTTCCACCAGCAACGAAGAGCTGGGCACTTTGCATATGACAGATCCTCAATGATGTTGATAAGATAAAAAATGCTGTTACATGATTGGTTCTAATATTTGGATTTGCAGGTACGAACTATTCTATAAAGAGTTTTAAAATTAAGAGATAAGAGTATAAATGATAGTCCATAGCTTATGTATATATATATATATATGTGCATGTGTGTGTGTGTATACATACTACATTAGAAGAGAAGTGCTCCACTAAAGAGGGAACATTGCTCTTGCCCTGGTACACCCCGACCCACCACCAACTCATATAAATTCACATCTAGAAGGAAGCTGTTGAATTTATTGTGAAATATAGTTCAGAGCACAACTTCTCTGAGACCTATAAACCTCTCAGACACAATCACATTCTGACTTCTTCCTATGACATCTATTTCATTTATAGACTTCGCTTTACCTGTTGTCCTACATGTAATTATTAATTTATATGGTTTTTCCTTCTATAATATAATAACTCTTTGAGAGCAGTAACCATGATTTCTTATCCTCATATTCCCAGTCCCTACCAAAATGCCTGGCAAATGGAAAGTGTGGCTATAAATGTTCATTAAATTTGAATTAAATTAATTTGAGGAAATTAATCATTTATATTGCTCTATAGTTGTAAAATGAAAAGACTTGAACATTTCATCAGGGATATATAACTATATATATACATATGTATTTTTGTACAATTTTTATAATAATAATATTTGTGGTAAATTTAGTAATAACAATACCCAAAGGTGATGTATTACCATCAAGCATAGAATTGAAAAGAAGAATTGCTTAGTATCTGCTAAATATATTTTGGTCAACATCTGTTTATGGTACCACTAGTTATTTCCCACTGGCTAGTGTTCAACCATGATCAGCAAATTAATAGATTGTATTCCTAATGCTACTTCTATTTTTTGCCTAATGGTGTTATCAACTCAGACTACATTGGCTGTCCTGATTAGAATCAATTAGCACATCAGAACTTTGTTTATTGAACATGGCAAATGTTTGCCTTAAATTCTTTGCTTTCTTATCTTTAAAAAAATAAAAGAACCAATATGCTAAGAAGACCTAATAAGAAAAGAAAATCAAATTATTCTGTTCAGAGTAGGAGCAGCCCCAGCCCTAATCTCATATTTTCAGATCACTGGTGGACTTTAATATATGTAACACTTCTTAGATACTAAGCCACAGATAAAATTGTTGTGTGTTTATGTATCTAATTTATTAAAATTTACTTTAATAAAAAATATGTATAATTTGTATCTTTATATATAAATAAACTGGGTTATAGATGTTTATGATAAATTAGTGAAAAAAATTAAAGAATAAAAAGCATAACTGGGGGATACAGATCATACTAAAAGGCAGATTAATCTTGGCTAACATAAAAAGTTGGCCCTCAATTACAATCAATTAAGCAATATATTGTATGCATTAAGGCAAGATGTTGGTAAACTGATCCTTAAAAGCAATTTGATTTTTCTCCATTTAACTCTTCTAAGCTATGCTCTAAAAATTTCAATGGATTTCATTCCTGGGCTCACCTGCTCTCTGGCTTGATTGGATCTAGTCCAAAAAGGTGCTGGCAGGAAGAGATGAGATAAAGAAGGGAGATAGAGCCCAGAGCTTTTATTCCCTTGAACACTCCCATTTTGGGATATGTTTGATTATGCCTGCACTTTATGTTTTATGGTCTAACTTTTGTCAGGGAGCTTTATTTCCATGACTACATCTCCTATCAAATTCTGACAACACCGAGGGACTTCTAGTTTCAAGAAGGTGAACTGGACATACACTCCAAAATTCCTGGCCCTATTTAAAATTGACATTGTAGCTTACCAGTTTAAAAAATATATTGTAGAAAGTTTATAACAATGAATAGATATTAGTTAATACATATCTAAAGAAGGGGACATGGAATAAAATGTCCTTCTATCCATAAAGCAATGAATATAGGCTGCCACTACCGCTGGACCTAAACAAATGACATCACCAAGAAGGTGACCATGTGAAGGCCGTGGTGTCAGCAGGGGGTCATAATCAAGGACACAGGATTGACACATGACCAAGAATCATCAACCACATAAGAAAGGTCAGAAAAGGAGGCAACAAATTCATGAATCAAAGAATTTATACTCAAGCGCATAGAGGTAATAAAGAAATGTAAATTGGAATTGGAATAAATGTACTTACTATTTACAAAGAAAGGAATAAGAGAAATACACACATGACACAAAGTAAATAGGTGTAAAACAAAAATTTACATTTTTGGAAAAACAAACTAGAAATCATAGACATACCTATTTGACATTAATGAAAAAGAAATTCATTCTCATCAGGTTTAAATAAGAAACTAAACCTAGCTAAAGAATAAAGTAGTTCTCATGCAAAATGTATATATTTCCCCTGGGAACAGTTGCTTAGAATTTACCAATTTGATGCTTGCAGAGACTTTATAGAATACACCAGGAATAATAAAAGTTAACTCTAGAAAGTACCAAAGAGAAGTTAAGCACGGAGAATAAATCCAGGAATTCAAATTTTTATTTAAATGGAATCTCAGCATAAAATAATACAGAAAAAATTTTAAAGCCAATATTTGAAGAAATTATGGGAGTTTCTCATAATTATAGAAATGTGGTTCTTAATATTGCAAAAGTCCACTGAATATGAAGGTAAATCAAAACAAATAAGCATGAAACTAATAAAACTTCATTCCAGAACACATTGTTAAGTAGCTTCCACATGTTATGGATAAAGAAAAACAACACAATAAAGTGTAAAAATCAGTTTTCATCCACTATTTTATCAGGTTCATTAGATGCATGCATCAGTTGAGGAATACTTCTGTAACAGTGAAGGGCAGTTCTGTTTCTGCAATTGCACACCAGATTGTTCAGACCAACCTGCCCATCAAGAAAACTAAAAAATATGGACAAAATTTGAGATGAAAAATAAAAATTGGAAAATGTGCAATAAAGGTTTATCAGCAGACTAGGTTCTAAAAAAAGGACTGGTCCTCAACTGGTTCCTGAGAGTTAGCCTCTAGGTTATTAGAATATCCTGTCTATTAAGATTGTCTTTGCATAATGAGGCCTTGGGGCATGCCAGATAGTTTATGCTAACAGTGTGCTTTCTGGTAGGGCACTTGGGCCATGCTGTATCAGTATGACCTCTGGAGTTGCTAGAAACTCACCAAGGTCAGCCATATGGGCAGTCAGCCCTGCCTACTTGACCGACCACCAATAAAAACCTTGACACCAATGCTTAGGTAAGGTTCCCTGTCTGGCATTACTTCACACATCTTATCACACACATTGCTAGGAAACTAAGTGCTGTTCGATGACTCCAGGGGAGAGAACAACAGGAAGCTTGTTCCTGACCTCTCCTTGACTCTGCCCTTTGCACCTTTTGCCTTTGCTGAGTTTAAATCTGTATCCTTTTGATGTAATAGGCTGTTCCCATGAGTATAATAGCTTTTCTTAGTTCTCTGAGTCCTGCTAGCAAATCATCAAAACTGACGGTGGGTCATGGGGACCCCCAACACAGAAGGCATCTGTAACTCTGGGGGGAAAATATGTTCCAGCCTGGGGCAAATAACCTTTGAAGCTGAAATCAAAGGGAGAAAAAAAGTGGGAGAAACCCATTTATTGCTGACCAACAGTTGTCCACTTCTGCTTGCCCATATTTGTCATGACCTGACTGCAAAAAGGGACCCCACCAAACCTCTCCAGTCCAGATATGCCCTCGCTCCCCATTGTAGTCACCTGTTGATGTGGAGATGGACTACTTCTCTCCATCCCTTGAAAACACTTATTGATATGGAGATGCATTAAGGCAGGTGAGAGATTCTGGAAATATTGAAATTTTACCCACAGCACCAGATAGTTCCAAGACAGTAAAGACAAACAGAAAAGAATAATCTGAAGGAGATCATGCATAAGTGAGAATCTGATGTTATTATGGAGGTTATGACAAATTAGTGGTTGAAATGACTAACTAATTAATAGTGCTGGCTCTCCACATGCCACAAATAAATATAAAAAGAATACATATATATATATATTTATTTTCTGTTCCTTACTGCAAACTCAAACACAAACTCCAGATGGAGAAAAGACCTAAATAAAAACAGAATCATGACTTTTTAATAAAGAAACAGTCTCTATGATATTGAAGTAGGGAAGCCTTTTAGTAAAGAGAAACTTAAAGGTAAAATTGGTAGAAGAAAATATAACCAAATGTGACTATCTCAACAGTACTAATACTCATTTGATAAAAAACAGCATAAACAAAGTTAACAAGGAAGAAAAAAACTGGGAGAAAGGTTACATATAAATAAAAGAATGTGTGTGTGTCTATATATATGTACACATATATACACAAGCGCACACATAAAATGGAGTGCTTTGGAGCATAAAGAGCCTCTACAAGTCAACAAGAAAAGTGCAAACAACTAAATAGAAAACTGGACAAAGACATACTTCAAAAAATGAAAATCAGTTGTCAGTGTATGAAAAAATTATCCAACCACACAAACAAGTAGGCAACTGCAATTTAAGAGAACAGTAAGATTTTTTTTTTCACTCATCAAATTAGGAAAAAATTAAATTAGATTTAAATATTGGCTTAGTTGTGGAAAACAAAACTCTCATAGGGTGCTGATATTTACATCAGGACAACTAGTTTTCAGGACCATTTGAATGCCTACTAAAACATGAATAGTGCATACTCTATAACTTAGAATTTCTGTTTCTTGGTACCTCCCTTAAATGTGCCCCTGTGTATGTCAAAGTAAACCCGAGCTGCTCTTCCCTAACATAACTTGTTTACTGGCCTTCAAGGACATCACACTCTGGTGGTTTTTCTCCTTTGTGACGGCTCACTCACTCTTCATTGTTGTTTTCTCTCTCCCCTAGCCCTTGGGGTGAAAGTGTTTCCAGGCTCTGCCTCAGCTGTTACTCTCTTCTCCACCTTCATTCACCTCTTAATTATCTCAGAGGTCTTGTGGCTTTAAATGGCATCTATAGGCTGATGCCTCCAGGATATATATCTCTAGGTCAGATCTCTTTCCTAACCTACAGACTCATGTTTCCAGTGGCCTACTCACTAACTACTTGTTAAACAAATATCTGTGCCTCTTCAAATTCCCTTGACCACCACTTTCTTTATAGAGATGCTCCCACCTTGTGGGCCAGACTGCTGCTGCCTTTTCCAGGGCCCCTGCCAAGAGCTCTGAGCTTCCTGGAAGTCAGGACTTCACACCCCTCATGCCCCACAAACCAAGCCCCATCTACTTTTGAACCTCAGGGAAAAGTGGGTGTAGGATTTGTCTTCCTTGTTGACCAGCAAGTTACTCTCCAATAATACCCAGAAAAGCATGGCAATTGTATTCCCTTGAATAATGGAAAACAGGAGATGGGAGGAAATTTTGTCTCTTCTCTCTTCTGGACTACTCTAAGGTGTAGTTTCTCTTTGAAAACCTTCCTTTGAAGTCCATAATTCTGAATACATATGCCTCTTTTGCAACCTGCTGTGTCTCTGTGTCTCTCGATGATGTTGTGGCCCTTTTAGTGAGATACCACTCTCTCTGCCCTTCATCCGTCCTTGTCTCATTTCTCTTCCTCACTCTTATGGCTCTGGTCTTGCACTTCCCAAATAAAAATCAACAACTTAATCCTTGCCTCAGGTTCTGATTTCTAAAGGACTGGGTTCTCCAAATCTGGTCCTGTTTCAGCCTCCCCAGTCCCAGTTAATGACAACTTTCAATTGCTTAGCCAAAAATCCTTAAAGTCGTCCTTAACTCTATCCTCACCCAATCAGCAAATCCTTTTGGAACTACTTAAAAAAATGTATCCAGACTGCCACACTATTTACAACCTGCACTTCCATCACCTTGGTCCAATGCATCACTGTCTATTGCCTGGCTTACTTCAATACTTTCTTAAGCTTTCCTGCCTTTGCCATCCTACAACCTGTCCCCAAAACAGCAACTAGAATAATACTCTCATATAAGTCCATGCCACTCAAACCTTTTAATGTTTCTCCATTTCAAACGCAAAAATCCTCACAATGGTCCTCAGGCTCTATGTGTTCACGTGCACACACACACACACCTCGTGTCTCACCCCTCCCCAACTACTCTCTCCTACTACTCTCTGTTCCTCTTGCTCCATTCCAACCACCTTGGCCCTCTTGCTGTTCTTAGATCATGCAGGGGATCCTAGAGTTGTAAGGTCTTTATTTTTTCTGTCTAGAACCATTTACTCCAAAATATCTGCATGGCCAATTCCTTGTTGCCGCAATTCTTTGCTCAGATCTCGTATTCTCAGCGAGTCCTACCCTGACCCCTCTATTTAATATTAAAACTTTACTCTAGCACTTTTGACTTGCTTATGTTGCTCTATTCTTTGTTTCATAGCTCTTACTCTCTACTTTTTATTTTATTGAAGTCCATAAATGAGTGCCTATCATTCTATAATACAAACTATATTAAAGCAGAGGTTTTTGTTTTATTCACCGATATATCCTAAGCTCTGAGAACAATGCCCAGCACATGAGAAGTTTCTCAGGGTGTGGTCTCTTATGGCAATAGTGTTATTTTTAGCTCTGTGCTGGATGGGTAGACATATTTACACACTTTCAGTTGGAATCAGATAAACAGTGTTATAATTATTGAGGTAAATGTTACAAATCATGTTGATGTATCTAGTTGTGACATTTTCATTAAGGGCAAGTTTGGATTCCCAGTCTTTAACTTAAAAGGTTAATGCTAGCTATCTTCTCAATGATGTTACAGTCTAGATGTGGTTCACCCCTCAAAAATTTTTAATGGGACTAGCTCAAAGACAACTGGCATTAAGCTGTGATTTGATCCACAGATCCCTGAGCTAGAGTTAAGATAATGGCTGACATGATAGTTCAAATTATTTCTACCTTCTGGGTGTCTGTTGTGTAAAATATATTTTGAATAATAAACATTTACTAGACATTTTTCATAATAGAATTTTCAAATGTCCATAAATAGAATGAATAGATAAAATGGCCTATTCATCAAATATACTTGAAAAGCAGCTAAACTGAATGAGCTATACTTACATATTTCAACACTGAGAGATCTCAGAAACAAAACATTTAGTGAAAAACAAGTTGGAAAATAATATGTAGGGTCAGATTCCTTTTATATAAAGCCATACATACTAGACAAATCAATATGATATGTGATTTATGAGTGTGCATATACACATAGCCTGGTGTATATAAATTTTCTTTCCAAAAATGAACTTTGAGATACCAAACAAAATGATGCGAAGACAGGGCGCTGAAGTTAATGATCAAACGGGCATTCAACTTTATCTGTAAAGTTCTTGGTTTTATGTTAAAGAACACATACATGTTTTCTGGACCACATATCTAATTGCAAATTAAAACTTGCCTGGAAAACCAAAAGGCTCTTCTGGCTTATGTGTGGAAAATAAATCTGAGTGAGAAGGGACAAAAGTTGATGTGGACTTTATGAGTTTCTCTTCTCTGCAACCTAGGAAATAACTTGGGAGTCACCAAATTCCGAGTGGGAGGAAACAAAAGGATTTTAGAGGATTTCCCAAAGTGGTAGGTGAGCAAGTCAAAGTAGACTATAGTTTGTGGATCCTATTCCAACATCTGCCCACACCCATCAGTCGCTCCTCCAAATTCCAAACCTGCTCTGAATTTCTTCCTGTCTTCCTTCCCCACAGTATCTAGCATCCTGTTGGACACATTCTAAAAGCTATGGAAAACAAATGTCTATGAAAAAGAAACAGAGACAATGAGGATAAAATGGATGAAAGAGAAAGAAGAAAAGAAGAAAAAATAAATCAGGTCAACACATCAGCTAGCCTACTCTCTATACAGTTGTGAAGACCCCTCACTTTAATTTTTTCCTTTAAGTAATGAAATCCCAATAACTTATGCAGTTAAGAGGAAATGTGTTCTGGCAAAGGAGCTCAAACAAATATTAAAAATTAGATTGAGCAAAGGAAAGACAGCTCCCTAGCAGGTAAGGAAATATTAATTGTGCATCTTAAGTATTCTTCTAACCTCTCTTTCCCCATCATGTGGAATTAGCCCAATACATAACTGAGAGATTTTCTTTATAAATATTTCTATCTTTGGACTGCTTCCCTGTACAAGGATTTAAACTTGTCCCCAAGTGTTTTCAACAACAAATCCATACACTGATTCCTGAATTTATCATCTGCTCTTTAGTCTAACCATACCTTAATGATAATCTAACAGTACTCCCCAAGACCATCATTTCTTACAGCTACCCTAAACAACATCCATGTTTGTCTGAGAGTCTTAACTTTGCCCCTTTTTCTGTGCATGTCCACAGGCTTAGGATAATGCTGCTTATCTCCCCAGAATGCTTTTTTCCTTCTCACTACTTATATCTGTTACCTCTATAAGAACTTTTCTTTCTTAGTGACTGCAGGCTCTTGGTGGTCATGGGGTATATAAAAACAAGGCAGAGATAGCCTAGCCTCCAGAATTTCATTAACTTATTTGATCTTGTGATGACTGTTACCATCAAAAGGTGGGCAATGCTGTTGGTGGTACAGCCCACCTACAGCTCAAATACACTCTTATAAGACATATGAGATGAATTTTTTTTCCATTGCTACCATAGATGAGCCCTTCGTAATTGCTTCGGTAATGTTTTATCTATGACAGAATCAGCGTTAGTAATTCAAAACATTTGTTCATAGAGAGTTTCTATATGCCAAGTGATCTTCAAGGCACTGGGGATTTGTTCAAAGCACAAGGCATTTGGGGTGGTCAACATATACTCCACTGCTCTCTAGTTAGAGCTCATATTTTAGTGGAGAAAGAGAATCGATACTAAAATAAGATAATTTCAAGGTAATAAGTACTATCAAATAAGCAGAATGATATGACAATAAATAGAACAAAGGAGAGACAACTGTAGATTGAGTCATCAGGGTAGGATTTATGATTTTGTGCAATTTGAGCTGAAACCTGAGAAAAAGACACAATATTTAAAGAGCCTGAGAATGAGTATTCCAAGTAGTGGGATCAACAGGAACAGAAATCCTGAGGTTGGAAGGACATTGGTATATCTGGTAAAAAGAGAGGGTTCAGTGAGATTGCAGCATAAAGAAAGGAAGAAAATGGCACAAGTTGACATAGGAAAGAAGGCAGGAATATATCTACTAGGACCTCGTAGACAAAAGATACGGAATTTGGATTTTATCGTAAGTAAAATGGGAGACCACTGGAGGATTTTAGCAGGGGGTTGACATCTAATTTTCTGTCAAGATTGCTCTGTTTCCTCCATGAAGAAGGAAAAAGGAAGACAGAATACCAATTCTACTTATGATCCTACTTTAGAGTAATTCTAGGAAAAACATGAGTTTTGGAATGAGGTGGCTTCCGGTATCTGCTAATATTCATCAAAAAGTTTCTAGAAAGCCCCTGTTTTCTTGACATCTTAGCTAAAGGTATTGCATCCCCAGTCTGCAACATCCAACATCAGTAGATCAAATGACTAACAAACATCTGAAAGTTCGTTATACAAGTAGATAGAACTGAAGGAAAATCTCCTCAGAGGAAGTGCCAGTTACTACTGGGTGGACCACTTTTATAGATAAGGAAGTAACAGGGTTGAAACAATGCCTATTTACAAAGGTACTACCCAGGGCAATTTTGTTTTTAAGTTAGAACATAGCATAGCTTCCCCAATTCTGATTGATTCCCTTTTAACCACATAGATCCCCTTGTTCCTCAAGTCAAAGTTAAATACCACTCCCTATATGAATGAAGGTTTGTCTTGCATCTACACACACTATAATAGAGTGCATTTTCTTTTTATTGAGGTATAATTGACATTCATTATATTAAGATATACAAAGTAATGATTGGACAGTTGTATATGCTATAAAATGGTCATCACATTAAGTCCAGTCACCATCTATCACCATAAAAAGTTACAAAAAATTTTTTTCTTGTGATGAAGGACTTTGAAGATCCACTCTCCCAGCAATCTTAAAATATGCACTACAACACCACTGACTGGTCACCATGCTGCACACTACATTCCCATGACTTACCCATTTCAAATGTCCCAATCTTTTTCACCCACTTTACCCACCACCCAACTCCAATACCCCCTGGCAACCACCACTTTGTTCTCTGTATCCATGAATTTTGTTTTGCTTCTTTTTTGAGATTCCACACGTAAGTGAAAGTATATGGCATTTGTCTTTCTATGACTTACTGTACTTAGCATAATACTCTCAAGGTCCATCCATATTGTTGCAAATAGCAAGATATCATTGATTTTTATGGCTGAGTAGTATTCTATTGTATATATCACATCTTTATCCATTCATGGACAGATACTTAAGTTGTTTTTATATTTTGGCTATTGTAAATAATGCTGTAATGAACATAGGGGTGCATATTTCTTTTTGAATTAATGTTTTTTTTAAATAAATAACTAGAAGTAGAATTTCTGGATCATATGGCAGTTCTATTTTTAATTTTTTTAAGGAAGCACCAAGCTGTTTCCCACAGTGGTTGCAACATTTTACACCAAAGGTGCATGAGGGTTCCCTTTTCTCCACATCCTTACCAATATTTGTCACTACTTGTTTTTTTGAAAATAGCCATTCTAACAGATGTGAGGTGATAGTTTATTATAGTTTGATGTGCATTTCCCTGATAATTAGTGATGTTGTGCATCTTTTTATGTGCCTAATGGCCATCTGCATGTCTATTTTGTAAAAATGTCTATTCAGATCCTCTGCCTATTTTTTAATCAGACTATTATTGTTTTTTTCCTTTTGGGCTGTATGAATTCTTTATATATTTTGGACATTAATTCCTTATTGGATATATGATTTGTAAATATCTTCTCCCATTCAGTAGGTTGCATTTTCATTTGGTTCGTTTTCTTTGCTGAGTAGAAGCTCTTTAGTTTAAGGTCATCGCTTGTTTATTCTGGCTTTTATTGTCTTTGTTTTTGTGTCAGGTAAAAAAAAATCACCAACACATCAACAAGCTTACTGCCTATGTTTTAGTCTAGGCGTTTCATGATTTTAGGTCTTACATTCAAGTCTTTAATCCATTTATTTCATTTTTGTGCATGGTGTATGAAGGTAGTCTAGTTTCATTCTTTTGCATGTGGCTGTCCGGTTTTGCCAACACCATTTATTAAAGGATTTTCTCCTTTCCCTATTGTATTTTTTCTTGACTCCATTGTCATACATTAATTGATCATATATATGTGGATTTATTTCTGGGCTCTTTATTCTGTTCCATTGATCTATGTATCTGTTTTCAATGTCATTGTCATACTGTTTTGATTAATATATATTTGTAATGTAGCTGCAAATCAGAGCTACATTACATATATAAAGTAATCAAAACAGTATGACAAATCAAATGATTGACTGCAACACCCTTCTTAAGATAGCTTTGGCTATTTGGATCTTCCATGGTTCCATACAAATTTTAGGACTGTTTGTTATATTTCTGTGAAAAAGCCACTGGGAATTAATAGGGATTGCAGTGAATCTGTAGGTTGCTTTGGGTAGTATTTTTTAACAATATTAATTCTTCCAACCCATGAGTATGGAATATTTTTTGTTTATGTGTGTTTTCTTCAATTTATTAAGACTTGTTTTGTGACCTAACATGTGATCTATTCTGAAGAAGGTTCCACATGCACTTGAAAAGAATGTGTATTCTGCTGCTTTTAGACAGACTGTTCTGTATGTATCTGTTAAGTCCACCTGGTGTAAATGTGCCACTGAAGGCCAATGTTTCTCTATTGATTTTCTTCTGACTGAGCTATCCAATGATGTAAGTGGGGTATTAAAATTCTCTACTATTATGGTATTAGCATTGATCTCTCCTTTTATATATGTTAATGTTTATTTATATATTTAGGTGCTCCTTGTTTGCATATGTATTTATAAATATTATACTCTTGTTGGCTTGACCCTTTTATCATACTTTAGTGACCTTCTTTGTGTTTTGTTAGTCTTTGTTTTAAAGTGTACTTCGTGTATTGCTACTGCAGCTTTCTTTCCATTTTTGTTTATGGAATATCTTTTCCATCTTTTCACTTTCAGTCTGTGTGTCCTTAAATATGAGGTGAATCTCTTATAAGCAGCATATAGATGGATCTTGTTTTTTTTATCATTCAGCCATTCTATGTGTTTTGATTGGATGATTTAGTCCATTTACATTTAAATTAATTGACAGGTATGTACATATTACCTTTTGTTAATTGTTTTCTGATTGTTATACAGTTTCTTCCTTTCTTCTCTTGCTCTGTTCCCTTGTGGTTTGATGTTTTTCTATGGTGTTACGTTAAGATACCTTACACATTATTTTTTGTGTATCTTCTATAGGTTATTGCTTTGTTGTTACCATGAGGCTCACATATAACAGCCTATATGAAGTTGATAGCAACTTAAGTTTGAACACAGACTAAAACTGAAATTTTACTTCCCACTCAATTTTTACATTGTTGATGTCACATTTTACATCTTTTTGTGTATTCCTTAACTGAATGTTGTTATAGTTATTTTTACTACTTTTGTCTTTTAAGCTTCATAGCAGCTTTATTAGTGATTAATCCACTGCCTTTACCAGTGAGATTTATATTTTAATATGTTTTCTTGTTACTAACTAATACCCTTTCTTTTCAGCTAAGGAAGTCCCCTTAACATTTATTATAAGGCAAGTTTGGTTCTAAGCTCCCTTAGTTTTTCCTTGTCTTGAAAATTCTTTATCTTTTCTTCAATTCTAAATGATAACTTACCCTTGTTGGGTAAAGTATTCTTGATTGGAAGTTTTTTCCTTTCAGTACTTTGATTATATTGTGTCACTCCCTTCTGGCCTGCAAAGTTTCTGCTGAAAAATCTGATGATGGTCTTATGAGAGATCTCTTGTATGTTACAAGTTGTTTTTCTCTTGCTGCTTTTAAGATTCTTTCTTTATCTTTAACTTTGGACATTTTAATTATAAAGTTCCTTAGGTTCATCATATTTGGACCTTTCTGGGCTTCCTAGACTCAGATTTCTGTTTCCTTCCACAACTAGGAAGTCTTCAGCTATTGTTTTTTCAGATAAGTTTTCTGCTCCCTATCTTTCTCTCCTCTTTCTGAGACCCCTGCAATGTGAATGTTCTATAGTTCCCTTAAACTATCTTCATTTTTTATATTGTTTTAGTTTCTTTCATCAATGTCTTATAGTTTTCAGTGTATAGGTCCTTGACTTCCTTGGTTAAATTTATACCTAGGTATTTTATTCATTTTGATGCAGTTGTAAATAGGGTTGTTTTCTTAATTTCTCTTTGTGATACTTTGTAATTATTGTATATAAACACAAGGGTTTTGTATGTTGATTTTTTACCCTGCAACATTACTGAATTCATTTATGAGTTCTAACAGTTTTTTGGTGGAATCGTTAAGGTTTTCCATATTTAAAATCATACTGTATAGAAATAGTGAAAGTTTTACTTCTTCCTTTCCAATTTGGATGCCTTTTATTTCTTTTTCTTGCTAATTGCTCTGGCTAGGGCTCTTGGCTATTACTATATTGAATAAAGGTGGTGACAGTGGACATTCTTGTCTTATCTTTTAGATCACTGGTCCTTTCTTCTTCTTATCTAGTCTGCTATTGAATCCTTCTATTGTATTTTTTTATTCAGTTATTGTATTCTTCAATTTTGTGACTTCTCTTTGATACTTTCTTAAATCTTCTCTCTTTGATGAAGTTCTCATTGTGTTCATCCATTCTTCTCCCAAGTTCGGTGAGCATCTTTATAACCATTACTTTGAATTCTTTATCAAGTAAATTGCTTATCTCCATTTCATTAAGGTTTTTTTTTCCTGAGGTTTTACCTTGTTTTCTTGTTTTGGAACATTTTCCTCTGTTTCCTCATTTGGCTAGTGCCTGACTCCTGTGTTTGTTTCTATGCATTAGGAGAAACAGCTCCATCTTCCAGTCCTGAAGCGGTGGTTATGTGTGGAAGCTGAGTGTGCCAACAAATGTCAGTGTTCTAAGGGGACGCATCTCAGTGAGCACCTAGTTTCAGGCTGATTGGAAGTCAGACACTCAAGCAGCAACTTTTAAAGTATGCAAATATATACAATTTTATGGAACCACAATCATAAACCCTGCTGGCCTCCAGACCAGGCAATTTGCAGGTGTCCTCTGGGCAATAGTTGCAGAAATTGGGGCTTCAGATGAGTGTATACCACTTTCTGGGAGGCACTGGCAAGCTATAGTGAAGCTGAGGGATGTCATCCCCTGGCCTACATTCCCTGGGAGTAACTCCAAAGTCTCTGAATGTGTGGCAAACTTAAAGCCTGTCCCTCAGACTGAAGCTTCAGGTCAAGTAAATAGGTCTTTTCCAGAGAAGCCTGGGGGCGTACTTGAGCCTGCCATCTGTGTAGTGACAGGGGGTGTTAACCTGCCAAGAACTGGCCCTCTGATTGTTACAGTTTCATAGGACCCAGGAATGCAAGGTCCTTGACTACCAGGGACAGGTAATCTAGGGTAATCAAGGACCATCCCCCAGGTGGACTGCATGCATCTGCAGGCTTTTGTGGGGCCGTGGGTAGTGCAGGGCCTGGGACACCTGCTGGCACTATCCAGGTAGAGCAAGAGCATACAAATGGTGCCCACCAGTGCCTTTGTGCCCTGAGAGAGTCTTAACGGGCCCCTCCCCCTTTGGCAGATGCTTCACAATTAGCAAACGAGTCTCTTTCAGATATAGTCTAGGTGCCTTTTAAACTGCTGCTTCTACACTGGTTCCTGGGGGGAGTGAGTCTGTACATGAGCCCTTTAAGAGAAGTATCTCACTTCCCTACAGCACTGTTATATTTCAAAACCAGACATTTTGGGGGCTTATCTCTTCATTGCACATCCAGGGGTTGGGATAGGCACTATGGAGCATGAACCCTTCATTGCTCAGAGAAAAGCTCTGGATTTTTGAGATCCTTCCCAATTGTGGATCACCTCGCTGCAGGTGGGATTTTTGATGAGACTGCATCTTTGCCCCTCCTATTCATCTACATGTGGCCTTTATACTGTTTGTTGTGGAGGAACTGTTCAGCTAGTTTTGGGTCTTTTTCAGAGGGAATTGTTGCGTATGTAGATTGTGTGTCCATGGGAGAAGATGATTCAGGATCTTCCTGTGTCGCTATCTTGGACTACCCTCTCCCATGTTATTCTTGAAATGTGTGTAATATTTATTTTATCTCACCACTAAATTGGAATTTCATTTAGAATAAGAACTAGAAGACTGATAGTTAACCAAGGTGGAACTTGATAAATATTTGATTAACCCATTTGATAGAGGCTGGTTGGACATACATTCTTAAACTGACTCGTATTTAGTGAAACATGAATATATTCCAGTTTATGTCAGTTATTTATGTGTTGAAACACAACTTCTGCAAACTATAGCTATTACAATAATCCAGAAAGTAAAATTGAGCATTTTGACTATTTGTGGACTACCTCTTCTGTCCTTACAATGTACTGCTTCCAAAAGTAGGTAGTATTCAATCAAATAACTGAGAAAGGTTACATTCAATCCGTTTAAACATGTTCAGAAAAATCACATAATCTTAGTAGCTAATAAGAAGGAAGTACTGAATGGCTATATTTGACAAGATATTGAGTATAAGAAAGGGGAAAGTTATGATTAGAAAAATATATCAGATATGTAAATCCTAATGGGAGTGGAAGCAAGGATTAATTAGGAAGAGCTGGGGAAAGTATTTTCTACCATCAATACTTGTTAAACTCAGTTGAATGGGATATAGGTAGACTCAATGACTAACTATGATGGAGCTCATAGTAGATATCTGACTTTAATTTTTTTTGGTTTCCTAATATCCAACTTCCTACTTCCTATTGGCACCTTACCTCCCTGTTGTCAAAGCCCCCATTTTGTGTAGCCTGAATGGAAGGTAGTGCCCAGCCCCACAGATACCAAAGAGGATGATGTTTTTCATTCCATTCTAGAATAACCAAGACATAGGATAAAATGGGGGATTGGCCAGTTTGACTTTTGGGCTCCTGAGACTGGATTTTGATGACCTCATTCACTACTTAGAGTTTATATGCTCTGAAGTAGCATTCTGGATCAGCCTCTTATTGCTTCAGGAAATCTGTCCTACTTCCATTAACTAGCCTTCTAGAGCTCCCTTGGTCTTTGCATATTTCCCAAATCAAATCCTCACGCTGTCATGAATTTTGTCAGCTTCCAATAAAATTACTTTTTTTTTTTTTTTTTGCTTAGGACAGCCAGAGTTTAATTCTAATGCCAGAAAACAAGAAATGTGATTAATACTGACCCATGCAATATTTAATCTTTTTTTTTCTCTCATTGTCCAAGCTCCCTCTAAACCAATGCTACCCAGCCCTGCTTTCCCTGCAGTGGAAGTCTCTTCTATGTCCTCAGTGTCCCCTGCTCCCCCACCATGGCCCCAAGCATAAAGATGTCTTATGCTCTTTTCCTTTCAACTCAGACTGTCTGTAGGATACAAAAACTATTAGGAGAAGACTGAAAACAAAACTAGAGCAGCTATTCTTTAACTTAGTATCCTTAAAATCTGACATGGCATATGTTAAAAGTGTGGCCTCAGAGACCACAGTTACTCAAAAGTAAAACATGGGAGATGCCAAGGAATTTGCATTTTTACAAGCTAAACAGAGCCCTGCTAAACAGAGTCAATGAACTACAGATCAATTTGGTGAACATATCTGTGTCCATTTAGCTTTGAAGAAAAAGGCCCATTTGTGGGTTCTCTGTCTCATCATGTATTCAGATTTCATTTATATTTCCTCACTGACTGCTTTCTTGAGCAATATGTAATTTCTTTGGTCTTCAATGTACAGTTTGCTCTGATTTGTCTGCTCTCTTGTGAGTATTGTGTTATCATTTAAAGCTTATTTATTTATTTTGTTGAAGTGTCTAGCTCCTCAAATCAACTATAGAGCATTTTGCAAAGGTCAGTCCAGTCACTGCTCTACTGAGACAACTGAAGTTCTGCTCCTCAAAGGAATCCTTCCTCTAGGCTTGGCAAATGATAAACACTTGTTTTCAGTAACCACTTGCCAAGGAATACTGTTGGGAGCTAAAAATTAAGTGTTTACTGCTTTAGCATCTCAGAGAACACAAAAATGTGTGTTTCCTTTTACTCTATCAAAAATATTGGCTACTAAGAATGAAACATTTTCACAGCAAATTGAAATTAAATTCAAAATTTTATCCTTTGAAAATATCATACATTTACTATTCAGACTAGAATCTCTGTGTAGAAGATGAAAAACTCAAAATATTTTTTTCTAAGATTCATAAAGTTGTTGTTACAGCTACATAATAAAAATAATCCTGGTTGAAGGTTGAAAATACAAGTTTTAGTGCCCAAGACTAACTTTTAAAAAAAGTTATAACTTAACAGTTTTAATTTTTCATCTACCAAATGGATATAATTCTCCTTGGCCTGATTATATGACTATAAGCAGGATTAAGCTTTGTAAACTCTACAGGTGCTCCACAAACAGAAAATACTGTGAACACTATATGAATATTTTCACAGAATATGTCTTCAGTGACAACAGCTGTTCATATAGCTTTAAGTGTTTGGCACTGTTCTAAGCTGTGTGTGTGTGTGGGTATGTGTACAGAGAGAGTATGTGTTTGAGAGACTCATTTAATACTGAAAAAACACCCCATGAAATTGACATTACTATCCTCACTTTTAGGATGAGAAAGCTGAGGCACAGAAATGTTAGGTAACCTGTCAAAGATCAAATAGATTTTTTTCACAGGCTTGCATAAACGCAGCAAGAATAAATGATTTTTTTAAATGAACATATCAATATCCACAAATATTTTAGAATTGACCCTGGCATCTTGATAGTGCCACAGATATACATTTTTCTCCTTATAAAGCTCAACAAAGTAAATGCATTTTATTTAACTAAGAGGAATTTGTACTGTTCTCACTTTCCTTCCAAATCCTATGACTCTAGGATGATTGCCTGCCTTTACGCAAAGAGCAAAAATAGCCAACTGGAATGCCATGTAATTTGCTGGAATTTTAATTGGCTGGGAAAGAAGAGTATAAAATAGGATTACAGTCAGAGCCAGCTTGATTTAAAGTTAGTGGCTATTTAAGTTGGTGATTTATGAGGAGTAATATGTGCTCTTTCCTCTGAATCCATCACCAGAGAACTACTGTCCTCCATCTTTTTTTCACCTAATCTAAAATTCCCACCACTAATGTCACTTGTATGTTATATATCATTTCTTACCAAATTTATTATGGTAAAAGATATAGAAGTCATTATGCCCATTACATAGCACCATGAATTACTAATATTAACCATGAAATTAAAAAGACAATTATTTGTGCCAAATTAGATACCATTACTTATTAGATGATGGCACATACTTAGCAAAGTTTTAAGAAAAAGGGGTAAAAGTATACATTTTGATTTATCAGTTTCATTGGCTTCATGTGAGTACATCGGATCAATATAGATCATTCAGCATAATCTCCCAATCTAAAACTCAATGTATTAGTAACTTTCATTATACCTACAAAGTCCCTTTTGCCATGTAAAAGTAACATGTTCATGGGTGTGTCACAAGGGAGTAAAAATCATGGGGGCCAAACTGCTTACCACAGATAGATCATAATATTCCCTTTTTGGAAATAAGAAAGCTGAGATTTAAAAGGGATAAAGAACTTGCCATAAATCACCCAGATAGTAAATGGCAAAGCTGAAACTGAAGGCCAGGTACATTTGAGTTCAGGCTCAAGGCTTCCCTTGACCCTGAAACTGTTCTGTTCCTGCCCACTTTTCACCTTGGACAAATGTTGCAAATTCATTTCAAATGAAACAGAGCTTGTAGGGGACATTTTGCTATGTAACAGGAAAGAGAAAGACATGCATGTCGTACTTCACAACGCTTCTTTTTATTTCATCTTGAGTTTTCTGTTTAACTCTCATCTTACAAGTGTTCCACCTTCCTCATAAAGGAGAACAGGTTACGGAGAGATTAATAAAGGGTAAAAAAAGCAAGGAAATGCAATAAATAGAGGCACAGCAGAAAAAAAAAGAGAGAGGAAAAGAAAGTGAGAAAGAAAAGGAAAAAGAAAAAGTCAAGAACAAAAGGAGGGAATAGGCAGAAATGACACTGAAGTGCTCAGCATTCAATATGCTCACTGGGATCTAGGATCATGGTTTAGAAGCTGAGATATTATCTAAAATTTTAAAACCACTCTTCTGTTTGTATCCCTAAGAAAAGCCTGCACGTCACTATGTCCCAAACAAAACATACAATCTAGTATTAAACAGCTCAAGAGTCTTGAGCTGCTTAAAATGGAAACAATTTGAGGCCAGAATGTCAGTTTTAGGTCACTTAATCCCACTTTGCTTCTCATCCTTGTCCTACTTAGCAGCTGTCTTCAGCACACATCCCTCACTCCCTCTCCTACACTGTATCTTCTCTCCCTGCAACTATGCTCTGTCCTTCTGCCTCCCTGCCCTGCCCCCACAACTTACTTTTCTTATTACATCTTTTCCATTTTGTCTCCTGAAATCCCTATTTCACTGGAAATGTATGCTTGACCTTTTTTTTTTTTTTCCAAACAGAATGTTCCCTTTGCAGGCAGATCTCCCAAAAGATCAGTTCCTTTCAGCACTTACCATGTGGAAGATGCTGTTCTGGTACTGGGAATACAAAACTATGAAAAGATATGAAAAGACATAGTCATTGTCTTTGTAGACACTATGGAGGACAGTAAATAGTTAGATAATGTTAATGTAATATGTTTAATGGCACTAATAAATGGCACCATGGCTGTCTTGCCTTCCATTCCTTTATCAGAGCACCGCTCTTTTAACCCTCCCACAAAATCTTCAACACGTGTGCTGTGCCGGTGTCTGGTGTCCACCCACAGTTCCAGCCAGATGTTATTCCCAATGTCCCCAGTCAACACTGGCTCCTTTCCCTTTGGGGACCAGCTGTCATCATCTTCACAGCTACTCAGTACTGTCCACCTCGTCCTCCCAGGAACATAAACTTCCTCTTTCCTGTGTTAAAACAGCTTTAATTGGTGCCCTTCCTCCTTTGTTTCCACCTTGTCAAAGTGGAAGAAATCTCTCTCCCCTCTAGTTCAAGGCTAATTCTTCCCCATGAGTCTTTAGATTGTATTGCCTTATGCTCATCAGAAACTCTGACTAAACCTTGACAAGTCCCACCCATCCTAAATAAAAAGTTGTCCTTGATGCCCTGTTACTCATTAGCTAACCTCTTATCTCCTCCTATATTTTACCATGTACCTTAAACAAGTAGCATGCCCTATTATCACCACCTGAGATCAAATTTAACCTAAAGCCCAAGGTAGTATAGCTAATCATACTTCACTGAAAAGCTGCAGTAGGTTTGACTTCACACCAAGACACATATGGAAAAGAGTATTATTTCTTATTTTCCTTCAATCAAGTTACATACAATTCTAAGTCTCCATTAAGCCAGGATGTTGGGAAACACAGTCTTTACTTTCCAAAGCACCCTCTGCTAACCAGGACCACAGGGAATCGGGGAGATTTCTAGGATGCCTGGGACATGAGCTCTTCACTTCGAAGTCCTCTGCTCACTGTGGTCCCGGGCCTAGTCCTTCTCCTTGTCTGCTCGCCAGCAGTCTTATTAACTACTTGTTATAATACCGTTGACTGCATCTAAGCCTTCGCTGACCCTGTCTCCTATATAGGGATTAGCCTTTTCTCCTTCCCTTGCTTGGATTTTTTTACGTTCATTCCTCAGAACTGGCTTGAGCTTTTATTTCTTCCTTCCCTAAACACTCCCTAACCCCTCAGAATGAGTTAGACATCCTCACATCATCACCATTGCAATCTGTACAAACTTTTTGTAATTATTACAGATTCTGTGATTAGAACAGAGACTATACTAGGCTCCCAAGGAATTCATGATCTAGGCAAGAATGTTAGGGAAAATAGTAAGCAATTGCAGTACTGTATGTGAAGTTTTGTAGAAGGAGTAATTATAGAACTTAATGGGAATTTTTTTTAATAGTTAGCATTTATTCAGTGTTTTATGTGTCTCACATATTCTAAATATATTACATGTGTTATCTCATTTAATTCTTATCACAAAGCTATGAAGAAAAAGACTTGTCCGCATTTTACAGGAGACTGAACAAAAAAGATTTGTAACTTGTCCAAAGATTCATAGCCAATAAGCAGTAGAGCATGGGTGGTAGACATACTCTACCAACTTCAGAACATACTCTATCAACCAATAAACAATATTATTTCACTTATGTTTGATAGCATTTCCTCAATGGTGAGTAGAACAACTGAGACCACAAAGCTGAGAACGATTATCTAGTTAAAGACCAGAGGCAAATAGAAAAGATAATTTAAAGAGTGGTGAGAAATGAGCCTGCAAAAGTAAGGAGTACTCAGATAATAAAGAGACTGGAAAATTCCACAAAAAGTTTGGATTTCATCATGAAATTGCTGACAGCACAGTTGCCAATTCACTGACATGAATGGGGATGGGACACCAGTGACAAGGGCGTGCCTCCTGATGGGATGTCTCTGGCACTTGTGAGGAATGGGCTAAGATACATTCTTTACTTGGGTGGCTATTGCTGATCATCACTGAAGAGAGAGAGGATGGTCTCAAGGTGATAAATCACCAATTAGAGATGAAATGTGAGAGTCAGAGAGCCTCCTTGGCATCCTTATGAGAATCCTACCCTCCTGCAGCCAGACAGAGGGAAAGGAGAGGAGCAGACCCATGGTGTGTCTGTAAGAGCAGGGGAACTTGGAAGAGGGTGAATTCTCACCTCTGAAAGTTCTTCCATACTGTGGTGGAACTCCAGTGGGAGAACTGTCGATACTATTGAGCACCATGGACTCCCAGAGCCCATAAAACTCTGAACCTATAGATGTGACTCATCCCCTCAAATTAAAAGCTAGTGGCTGCTTCCGTTACTTGAAGATTATGCAGAGGCTTCAAATGAGGCAGCTGCCTCACAATGGGATGTCTGCCCCCTGCAGCCTCTCCTCCCCGTTCCCCTGGAGGCTACCATCCTAATGGCCAAACCCACGTGCAGCTCCATGGGTATGTGCTAGGTCTGCCAAGGGAGAGAAGGACTATACATTAATGTACCAACAGATGGGAATAATACATACCAGCAAGAGGTAGGAGTATAGTCTCAATCCTGAGGGCACTAGACCAAGGGAGACCTGGTCTATACACAAAGTTGAATAGAGAGGGTCTACCAATGTGGTCTAATCTCATACTCTGCAAGATTTAAATTCTAACAAGTAGCTTGAGAGATGATGTTAACATATTACTAAGGAGGCTCTTGGAAGCCTGAAGTAAAGTAGAAATGCCAGAACTGTCAGGGAGATGGTGGAGGAAGAGATCAGTGGGGATGTTGGGATCTAGGTTATAGTGTTTAATAGTCTGAGTAAAGTGGATGCAATATATCACAGTGAGTGGCAAGATCAGAATGGGACCTAAGGGGTCCCAGCCCATGGAGAGCTATGCAAATAGTTAATATAACACCATATTCCCAGAGGCAACATTAGGGCATTGCATAATTTAAACAATAAAAATAAATAAATATATCAAGGATTAATGACCAGGAAGATGGGAGCCATTGCCTCAAAATTCAATTTTCCAAACCTGAGCCAGTTTCCTGACTTAGAAACTACTGAGTGAAGAGGCCCTTCCCAGTGGGGAAGAGCCTGCAAAACTGCAGTTATATTCAGTAGTGTTTCCCTTAGAATGTCCCTAAAGGAATCTATAACCATTTACTTGGGTAACTATGCATTGTGGGATGAGGTTATCAAGGTTTTTAAAGGTCACTGGACACAGTGTATGAATATGAATTAATTTGAATCCTGGGGACACAAAGCACCAACATTCATTCCACCCTTCTCCCAGGTGGCATGGGTGCCTATACAGGAAAAGGAACAAATGAAGTCCTGGCTGTATCCAGTTCACAGTCAGTCCTCTGACTCCAGGTCTGCACCCCCACATGGTGGCTATTTCCTTGGTCCCGGAGTGTATATTTGAAATGGACATTTGATGATGGGTGGAACTCTTACCTGCTTCCTTGACCTGTAAAGGAAAAACTGTCTAGACAGGTTACTCCGACCTGCACTCATTCCTGCTCTCTAGCTATGACAATAAATAAAAAGCAATGTCTTATGTCTGGAGGGATGCAATTCTCAGACATTTAAAGAAATCAGTGTGGTTGTCCCCATCATATTGCCATTTACTTTGCAAAATTTAGATTATTGTGGTTGCGATTGGCCTGTGGCAAATTTAACCAAATGTAGTACCAGTTGCAGCTGATATGCCTGATAGGGTGTGTGCTGGGGAAGATGAACACAAACTCTGGCTCATGCTATGCAGCTATCAACCTGGCAAATACCTTCTTTCTCATTCATATGAGAAAAAGGATCAGGAGCTATTCATACTCATGTGTGATAGATGACAGTACACATTTATGGTTTGCCCAGGACAATGTTAACTCTCCAGCTATCTGTCATAATAGAACCTGAACAGTGGATGTTTCAAGAGATATTGTTTTAATCTGATAAGATGAGAAAGCAGAAAACATTATGTCGGTAGTAAACACATGCACACTGTGGGGTGAGAGATAAACCCTCTCCTACAATGTTTACGCAGACTGTCCTATCAGTAAAATTTTTAGGGATCCAGTAATCTTGGGTGTGTCAGGACATCTTTTCCAAAATAAAGGACAATTTACTGCATCTTGCATCTTCCACAAAAACTAAAAATCACAACATTTGTTAGATCTCTTATGATCTGCATTGGAAAAACTGCTGGAACCCATTGTCCAGCTAACATGGGAAATTGCCATCTCTGGGTAGAAACAAGAACAGGAAAGAGCTTTGCAGGAAAGAGCAAGTCCAGGCTGTGGTACAAGCAGTCCTGTCCCTTGGACTGTACAAGTGGGGACTCTCTAGTACTAGCATTATCCGTAGTGAGAATGGATACTGGATTTTGTAACCCCAATAGGAAAGAGCATCTGATCCTGGACCATCAAGTGATTATGTGACCAGTGTCCTTCATAAGCTGCAATCACCAAGTCATAGTTGAGGGACCCCAGCAGTCATGCACTGTGAGATACAAGTGGTGCATCTGGAAGTGAGCCTGAGCAGAGGCAGACAGCATCAGTGAATTGCCTGTGCACATGGCCGGCATCTGCAGTCTTCACCACAGCTCCCCAGCACTCATTCCCTCAGCTCACTTGTACTGCCTCATGGAAAGCTCCTATGGCACTGCATCTACAGAGGAGAAAAAGAGAGGAGCAGGACTAATGGATGGGCCAGCTGGTAAGGTAGGTGAGAACTAAAAATGGGCGTTTTTACACTACAATTAACTCAAGGCTGGCCATGAAAGACACTGGTAAGGAGACAGTCTTGCACGGCCAGAGCTCCCACTGGCGGACCTGGTCAGCCATTCAGCCATTTCATACAGAAAGAGACGTGGGCCAAGAGAGGTGCCTCAACCCTGAGGTTGAGTGCCTCCTTAAATGTCACACCCTAGCTGCCTGCCTTGCCTCACACTAGTCCTGGCCCTGCAGAAGATCAGGGGTTCCACTGGTCCTATCACATTACCACACAACTCGGAACCACTCGGCCTGACAGACATGGATTGTCCTGTTTAAAGCATTGCTGAGGTGCCAGCTTGGAGAAGATGTCTTATGAGAATGGTGCTGCCTTCCAGGGTGTCGTATAAGCTGTGTTCCACGAAGGCAGAGTTCAAGTGCTTGGGAACCCAAGGGTTAAAGCAGGAGCACTCTGGTTGCCGTCACTCATCACCGTCGGTCTGGAGGGGAGTTGTGTTTTCCACTTTTCCACTCATGGTTGTAGGTTCTCCAGCCTTACAGACCCTGCCCCCCAGCAGCAGTACCACTGCACTTCTGACACCTCTGCCGCCCAGCCTCCCCGGGTCCTCACACCGCCAGACAGGCAGAGTCGCCGTCCCCTCAGGGGTGACTGAGCCCATTTCCAGAGAAGGCAGGACAGCTGCCACTCAGCGCAGGGAGTGCGGTATATGTTTGGCCCTCAGCTGGTCCCCTGGGCTTCTGCTGGCACTGCCTCACCCAGTTTTAACAGAGCCGAGAAAAGTACAGCGTCCACAGCCTGGAACGGCACAGTCCCAGGGGCCGCACCTCCATCAGTGACGGTGACGGTCACCCACCGAGCTGACTACCGAGCGCAGCAGTGGGGTAGCTGAGGGGCCGGGATCTAGAATGGGTGCCAGAGGAGGAGACGGTGTTGGTGGTAGGTAGCTTCCAGACCAGGTGCAGCAAAAGGGGCTTGTAGTCCATGCCACCAATCCTTCTCTGTTTCCCCAGGAAACCAGGCCAGCCTGAATCCTGGCAAGGCTTTTCACTGACGGGGTGAAATTACATAAGAAGCAAGCGAATGTGAGCCCCTCAAAGCACAGAGGTAGCGGAGGTCACGGGGCTCCCCCTCCGGGCGATTACTTCGTCCTTCTGCCCGGAATCGCCATCTGCCCCAGGAGGTTGTCCTCAGTTGCAGGGCCCCGCCGTGTATAAGGCAGCCCAGGCGGAGGCCTGATGCGGGGATTTAAAGGCCCACCTCCCTGCTTCGGCTGGAGAGCCCCAGCGCTCCCCCCAGGGCCAGCAGAGGCCTGGGTAGGAGCCACACCGCAGGTCACCTTCCCCATCCGCTGCATCCCACCTCGTCCTTCCTCACCGGGGCATCTCCCGAGGGCGCATCACCACCCCCTTTGGTCTGGAATTCTCCAGTTGCAGAACCTTTATCCAGAAACCCATGTGAGACCTGGGGTGGAAGGCAGGCTTTGCAGGTAGAAGAGACTAGAGGGGAAGCAGCAAAGCCGGGAACAGCAGCTCTTCAGTCAGGAGGAGAGAAACGGGGAGGAGGCGCCAAGAAGCGGGGGGCTCTTGGAGCTTTTACTGTTACTGGCTGTTTGTTTAAGACAGGAAAATCTCATTTCAACATTATTTTGCAGTACTTGGTTCTTTTCCCACTTACATAAATTGCTACTTTTATCACAAACTATATCTTCATATATTTATGAGCCTATTTTTAGATTCTTCTGTTCTTTGTCAATTCCTCATCCAATGTTAATTTGATAAAATGACTGTAGTTTTATGTGACATTTTGATAAGTGGTAGGACAAAATCTTCATTCCCCTTTTATTAAAATTTCAAAATTTATTTCATATATATCATATGCTTTACTTTCTATATTTATTTCCCAGATGTCTTATCTTTGTGTTAATATTCAAAATTTTACCATTTTCAAAAATTTTGTGTTTGAAGAGCTATTGATTTTATTGATCTTTTATTGATCCTCTTATGGAATTTAATGAGTGTTTGCATTAGTTCATATTCTTTGTGGTTTTTTTACAGATAGCAATTTTTCTTTTTACAATAGTTCTTATCTGATTTATTTTTGGTTACCCTTAGCTACTACTACTGTCCTCTGAGATGGAGATTTGAGCTCAGGAAGAATTGGGGGCAGTGCCCTTGGGACGAACACCTGTGGGAGGGAAGGAATCAAGATGGGGCAGAGAGAGAAGGAGGGCAGCACACATCACATAAGTCCTTAGTCACCCACACGGTGCTCAGAGGCTCAGACGATCCTTCAGAGCTGTGGCGCTGGGACTCCAGAAGTCCAGCCACAGATGCTGGCTGACTGTGAATGGAGCACGGCCCTGGGCCAGGTGACCTGTATCACATGATGTAATTCCTGAAGAGGGCGAGGGCTGCAGGCTGTGGACCCAGCGGCACTCACGACCACATCCCTGCAGCAAGGATCTAAGCGTAGCTTTGTTTAACCTCCCATCTCTACTTTCCCATCATGGGGTTACGCTGTGGAATTTTTGTTTTGGTCTTTCAGAGAGAAATTACAATTTTTGTTATGCAGCTTTAATTTTAAGAATTTCAAAATTTATGTTCTTATAATAAATTTGTAATTCATGTTATTTTAGTATTAATTTTGTTCTCAATGGATGGCATCTTCATAACTGTTCTTTAACAGTGACTTCTGATTAATGAATTTTTGTATGTACTTAGGAGTACATAAAGTATACATTTGTTGGGTATTTGCTCATTTGAGAGACTCTGATGCCTTAAATTAATATCATATTTGTGAAACAATTTTTCCATCAAAACTCAGCAGATATCACTTCATTGATTTCTGGTATAAAATGCTGCTGAGAAGATATCAAAGGCCAGGAGAATCATGGAAATGCAACTAATCAACTCTCCTAAATGCAATATTTTAATATTTAAATGACAAATAATTTACTTTAATTGTTTAAAAAACAAAAGACTCAGTATAATATTTGAGTGGAGCTAAAGTGTATAAAATAAAAGACATAAGTCTTCCTTTCTCCCTTTCTTGTCTCCCAGTTTACCAGTGAATGTCTGTCAGATGTACCCACTTAACCAGTGTAACATCTATCTCTCTGTAATCATTTTTTAAAGTTACAAGATGTGATTGTGAATATACATATTATGCTGCACTTTGCATTGTTCATTCAATAATCTATCATAGACACTTATTCCAATATACATTTTTTTTTACATAAAGAGGTTTTAAATTTTAATTTAAATTAAATTATGTTTAATTTAATCTGTTTATTACTGTCTTGCCAATGGGTTTCAGCCCCAGGCAAGTGCACTATGGATTCAGTGAGAACGAGGAATGACAATGAAATGTTCTTTGGGTGAAAAGGTTTATTACCCGGCTTTTTCTCCCAGCGATAGGTCAAGCACTAGAATTACGTCTGCATCCAACAATCTGCAGGTCTGCAATCCTCCTTCATCTCTCTGCCTCTGCCCAGAGCACCTGGTAGAGCTCCCTGTATAGTGACTTAGTCAAGAACAGCCAATTGCCGATGGGTGTGGTAGCAGTAGCCCAGCAGCAGGCCAGTTACATCAAGTAGTTTAGTTTCAGGTGAGGATCCTGGCCATAGGAACCTTCACTCTATCCACAATTATCTTTGTAATTTCTTCTATGTAAGTATTTCTAAATATGTACATGGGACCTAAAATGTGTTGAGATATTGCAGCAATGTAGGGCATTTAATTTACCAAGAGCAAAGAATATTACTTTTTAATCTCCCAAAACATAACTAAAATAAGGATTCAAAAGAAAATTGCAAAGAACATATTGTTTAACAGCCTGGTTCAGTGTTAATGTGATTATCTGATTATCTTGGGCTACCCAAATCAGTGACAGCTTCAATGTCCATTTACTGTCATTTTGTAAAATAGAATTTTTATACCAGAGGTATTCTGTGTTTCAATGCCTTATTTTAAAATGTCTGTATACATGCAGACCTGGCAGAATTCAAGCAGGCTGCAATCTTAGTAACTTGCTTCTTTCCATTCACTGAACTCTGATTTATAACAATGCCTTCTACCTTAACTGTTGCTTTCCCCTATGGTTATAACTTTAATATCCTTTGTTTCTATAGCCCTAAATTTTTTCTTATTTTCATTTTTATCATTGCATATTAGTACATTCATTTGTCTGGGGAGTGTGAGACTTCCTTCTGTATTTTTAGAATGGATTTCAGTCTTCATTCTTTGTATTTTCATTTGAAGCATGCTTTATTCTATGCAAGACTCTATCTTCCCCACACAGATGTGTGGCCCTTCTTGTAATCTCTGTTTTTACTTCCAAAGCCAACTTTTTTATTGATCACTTGCATATATAGGGATAGTTTTTAATGTGTCCATGTGGGTTTTTCCATTTGGTTGCATTGCCAAGAGAGCAATGACTTCCTTCACTGATACACTAATTTTTTGGCTTTGTTAAGTCTCTTGATTGCATCTGTATTGTTAGTTACATTGAGCAGTCTGGTCTCATCATGATCACCTCACCTTAACCTTCAAATTATTTTTTCTCTCTCAATCTCTCTCTTTTTTTTGCTTTTCCTAGACTTTAGATCCTACTAATCCATTCATATTTTTTATATAATTAGGGCTTGACTAATTTCCATAGTTTAGGACAAACTACTACTAAAACTAACCTGCATATCTATGCTACCTTTTGTGTTGGCAAATGAACGTGATTTCCCCTCCTCTAATTCCCCACCCGTCCCCATTCCTTTGTCCCCCACGCTGCACCCACCCCAACCCCCGCTGTAACAGCTAGAAACCTGGGAGACTCATTTGTTAGACTCTGGACTAGGAGGTTCCAGTTTAGAACTAATCAGAATCCACGTCCACTAACCAGAAGTACCTGCTGGAGGTTTGCAGGCAGGAAAAGCACAGAGGCCATTCTGCTCCTCTCTGGGCGGCAGTGGCCACAAGTATGGGCCCCAGCAGGGCTACTACAGCAGCCTCTGGGCATTTTCCTGAGAATCATCAGCCTCCGTTTGCACAGCTTTTCAAAGTATCATCAGGGAACTTGCAACAGGCAAGTTCTTGGACTTCCAGACCTAAGCATTCAAAGGCTCTGAAGGTAAGTGTTTTACTGAGTCCCCTGCTTGGTTCTGTGTACCTGTGACTGAGAAAAGGGGCAGAACTGAAGTAAAAGCATTGATTTGGGGCCTTAGAATTGTGATTTAGGGAGCACAGATTCAGGCAACAAGCCAAATTGTGTCCCACTAGGTAGTAAAAGTTCGGTTATTAAAGACAAAAGGAAAATGCTTGTATACCTTTGTGGATAAAGTGAAGATTCCTGTGGCCAGGATTCTCACCTGGCCCTGGTTGGCAAGCTCACTACACAGGTGTAGGCAATATGTCGTTATTGACCCTGTATAAAGAGCTTTGCCCAGTGCTCTGGGTGGCACGTTGGCATGGCTACAAGGCTGCAGGAGAGCAGAGATGAGACTCGAGTGGTGGCAGTGCCAAGGACAGACACTGGGACGGCTGTGCGAACAGAGAGGCAAAGAGGCAGAGACCAGCTTGCTGCGTGCAGACTCACTTTGAATGGACGGGATTCTACCGATTGACCTGCTACCATGGAAATAAAGTTGGGTATAACCCTTTCAGCTCAAGAACATTCCATTGTCATTCCTTGATCTCACTGAATCCATAGTGAACTTGCCCAGGGCTGAAACCCATTGGCAAGACAATCTTGTTAACAAAAATTTTGGTCTTGGTGGCAGAAAAGCTGATCTTGGCTAAGCATAACTGGTTGCTAAGTCTATCCGTAAGTGTTACTGTAACAAGCTGCAGGTGTCCCTGCAAAGTCTTGGGAGTGTATGTGGTTTGGGCCTGTTCAAAAGTTGTTGGTTCTACCAGCTGAGAATGATCAGGCCTCCTGACTCTATTCTAAAACTCTATTCAAAGTAAGTGACCCAATTTTATTTTGCCTTTCACATACCAATGTTGAGAACCTCTAAAGCCTATTGTATTGCAACAGATTATGGCCAAGTTTTCAGACTTGGTTGTTACCAGAATTACCAGGAGTGATTCTGAAAACTACAGGTTCCTGGGTCCCCCCTATGCCTTCCCAGAAGTAAGACTCCCCAGCTAAGAGCCTATCATTCTGTGTGCTTAGAAGTATCCCCAGGTGACTGATTGTTCGTGAAGTGTGGAGAGTTGGTTGAATATGCTCTGTGTTTATCTCAGTTTCTTATTTAAACAATGCCTCTCTTTCCTTACAGTTGGAAAAGAAGGGAAAAGCGATTATAGTTTAATGAAAAACATGTCATTTGTTTGGGAAAAAATGCTTGCTCAGCATATGTCTTGCCAATGGGTTTCAGCCCCGGGCAAGTTTGCTATGGATTCAATGTGACCAAAGAAATTGACAGCAAAATGTTCTTGGGGTGAAAGGGTTATACCCAACTTTATTTCCAAGTGGCAGGTCAGTCACTAAAATCCCATTCACTCAGAGCAAGTCTGCATGCAGCAAGCTGGTCTCTGCCTCTGGGCCCCTCTGGGCTTCTCTGCCTGTACAGCCGTCCCACACAGCCATCCTCTGGGCCTCTCTGCACAGTCGTCCTGCACAGCTGTCCTCTGGGCCTCTGTCCTTGGTGCTGCCACCACTCCAGCCTCTGCTCTGCTGCAGCCTTGCAGCCCTGCCACCGTGTTGCGCCCAGAACACTGGGCAGAGCTCTTCATATAGAGTCAACAGCCATGTATTGCCCACAGGTGTGCAATGAGCTAGTCAACCAGGGCCAGGTGAGAATCCTGGCCACAGGAACTCTCATTTTATCCACAGCATAAAACCCCCTTTTTAGAACTTTTAGATTCTACATTTCTCCATTTTTCTGTAGAATGACTTGCCTCACAGTCCCAGTGATTTAATCACAATCACTGTTGAAATTGCAGATACCTGGGCTCCATTCGGACTTACTGAATTGGATCCCTGGACACAGGGCATAGTCAACAAACATGCCAGCTCACAGAAATGTGAGAGTCACTGAACAATGTTTCCCTAGTTCACACTCTACCAGAATGTACCCCAGACATGCTGTTTACACTACAGGGCAAATGGATAAAGGGAATCTACAAGAAGTGCTGGAATGAGCCCTGGGCTTCAGGTTCCTGCAGGGTACATGATGGGGTGGAAATAAATCATCTCCAATTTCTCTTCCTGTTCAGAGTTCTGTGAATAAAATGTGTTTTTCAACCATATGCATAGACACTTCCAAGAACCATAAATAATGCAGGGCTTTCCCTGGGCCTCCTGCTGACACGGCAGTGACTGCACTGGCTCGAGGCAAATGTTTCAACTTTACCACGTTTGTCAGTGTAAAACAAAGGGGAGAGTGGTAGTTGTGCCCAAATACTCTGTTCATGCTTTGAGCCATTAAAAAATTTGTGTTTTTTTTTTTACTCAGAATATTCAAAATGGTGATCATACTCTTGGACAATCTTACAAGATGACTGAGGTAGATTTTACTTCCAAGTAAAAATACTGAATACTTACAGTAAACATTAAGAAGTCAATAATGTCCAAAACCATCCCATTGTATCTCAATGTCTAATTTTAGTCAAATTTAGAATAGATTATTGTAAAACAATCTATGTTAATATTTTATTATGGCTAACATGACTACATGTTTAACCATTGAAGCTTTTTATAGTTTTGAGTTAAAACGTGTCCTCTTAACCTATGAACAAGTAACGATAAACAATCTATACACTTAAAGTGACACTAGACCTCTGTTGAGAACCATCTAGGATTGGTATTTAGTAAATGTTTCTTGAATGGTTATTAGGTACTCCACAAATTATTTCTCATGCAAATAATGATTTTTTAAAAGTACCTTTTGTATTATGAATGATTGAATTATGAACAGTAAACCTCTCTATGGGCTTACAGAGGCTTCAGTTTTTTCTATCTATAATTTTTAAGGTATCTTAAAATAATTTCCCATTGCCCTGAAATGCTGAAATTGCTCTGGTAAATTAATAGCTCTTAAGGGCATAGAAGTGACATCTATGAGTTGCAGAAACCACACTCTTTCTTTTGTAATGGAATGTTGGTGTGTGCAGGGACCTCTTATTGAAGATGGGTGCATCAGAAAAAATTTGGGTAAAGGTAAAATCCAGCAACAATCCAAAACTGATGAAAAGTTCTCATTCTTGGTGACTTATCTGGAATGATAAGTAAATAAAAAGTGTTGGTTTGTTGGTATTTCTTCTCAGTCTTTAAGATGCTCCCAAAACATAATTTAATATTCACTTTATTTCTAGAATATTCCAGTCTCAAAAAGCGTTCTGAGTTAATGACAAAGAAAGGGCAAAGCCATGGTTAGTGGTCATGGTCCAGTAAAGCCAAGTGTGGTCACCTTCAAGGTTCTCTGTCCAAGATCCATCTGTTTAGCCAGATTTTTTTTCCTAATTGAGGAGAAGTCAGCCAGTTCCTCAATTTCAAAAGGGCATCATTTCATTATTTTGATGGTTTTACTTTTATATTTATAGTACTGGTGTTTGACATTGGTACATTTTTAGAAATAAGAGTCTGTAGTGGTTATTATATTTTTGGCTTTTGAGTAGATTTTATTCTGTTACTGCTAACAATAATACTGGTGCAATAAAATGTATAGTTTGTACAAAACATGGCAAATATATTTTTAATAGTATTTTTTGTAAATTATTCAATATGAAAATTCCTTGCTATCTATAAGACTTCATTTACTAGTTGGCCTAAGAAATGGTTAATTAATGTGCTAGGTAGAAAGAATAATTTTAAGAAGGTTGACATTGTGTGGCTAATTTTTTTTAAAGAATGTAAGTTACTATATAAAAAATTAAGTTCCTGACCCAAGTTGTACTTAATGTGATTAAACCATGCACAATTTTAAAAAAAGAGTAGACAGTACTTTTAGAAGAACTTGGCAATGATTTGGGTAAATTTGAGAAATCATCAGGCTGGACTATTAAATCAAATTTCCTTGTTGATATTTTGCTGAAAGAAAAAGGACCTTTTGTAAACTAAGCAAGGTTCCTAGAGAATTGAAAGAACAGTAATGCTCCATAAAGAATAAGAAACCAGCTTGCCTAGAATGAGATGTACTTGGTTCTGACTCAGTCATGAGACAGATAAGCCAGCCCCAGGTCCTGGATTTTTTTTTTTCTTTGTAGGTAATTATTTTTTATTGAAGGGTAGTTGACACACAGTATTACATTAGTTTCAGGTGTACAACACAGTGATTCAACATTTATATACATGATAATTCTAGCTACCAGCTATCACCATACAAAGTTGTTACAATATTTTGACTATATTCCTTATGCTATACATTACATCCTGGTTACTTATTTATTTTACAATTGGAAGTGTGTACTTCTTCTTTTTTTTTTTTTTGAGAGGGCATCTCTCATATTTATTGATCAAATGGTTGTTAACAACAATAAAATTCTGTATAGGGGAGTCAATTCTCAATGCACAATCATTAATCCACCCCAAGCCTAATTTTCGTCAGTCTCCAATCTTCTGAAGCATAACAAACATGTTCTTACATGGAGAACAAATTCTTACATAGTGAATAAGTTACATGGTAAACAGTACAAGGGCAGTCATCACAGAAACTTTCGGTTTTGCTCATGCATTATGAACTATAAACAATCAGTTCAAATAAGAATATTCGTTTGATTTTTATACTTGATTTATATGTGGATACCACATTTCTCTCTTTATTATTATTATTTTTAATAAAATGCTGAAATGGTAGGTAGATACAAGATAAAGGTAGAAAACATAGTTTAGTGTTATAAGAGAGCAAATGTAGATGATCAGGTGTGTGTCTGTAGACTATGTGTTAATCCAAGCTAGACAAGGGCAATAAAACATCCACGGATGCAGAAGATTTCTCTCAGAACAGGGGGGGTGAGGTTCTAAGCCTCACCTCTGTTGATCCCCAATTTCTCACCTGATGGCCCCCCTGTGACTGTGCCTGTCTTAGGTTGTTCCTCCCTTGAGGAATCTTACCCGTCTCTGGCTAACCAGTCATCTTCCGGGGCCATACAGGGAAATGTAAAGTTGGTAAGTGAGAGAGAAGCCTTATTGTTTGAAAAGGTTAGCTTTTTACTTCTTTGCAGATTTATGCCCTGTGGCTTCTATGCCCAGCATTTGTCTTGAGGTATCTTTACCACTTGGAAGAATTATGATACTCGGTAAATTCGATATGAGGCATGAATTCTGTTTAAGGGTTGTAATTAGGAAGGAAGAAGAAAAGCTATAGAAGTAGCAGGCGGAAGAAAACTTGGGAAGATTGATTATTTCTTTGACATATCTTCTTGTAGAGTAACTTCAGCATGTATAGGTTTTAAACTACTAATTAAATTGCGCACACATTAACATAATAGGAGTACAGTTACATAACCAAAGCAGACCTATAATTACCAGCCATCTCCAGTGAAACCAAGAAAACCAGTTAGGCACCTTAGGCATTTGTGAAAACTTATCTATGATATGGTGGATATTGTCCAACTGAACTTGAACAGTCTGAGAGAAATCAGACAAATTAAAACAACCCATTCCTGGGGACTGTTCACATCCCATATGTTCTTTTAACAGTAGATAGTCTGTAGTTGTAAGATTTTGGAGCGCTACAATTTGCACTTCTCCTAATTCTTGGTTGAGTTTCAACAGTATAGATCCAGTCAAATTTGTTGTTTTACTGTATGCACAGGCCAGCTTAGATATCTCCTTCTTCATTCCCATGGCAAGTCCAGGAACTGGTGGGATGAGTGCATCTACAGCTGTAGCAGCGCATGGATCTTTGTTGGGGTTTTTTGATGATCATCTTCTGGTATGAGTCTTCCAGAGAGTGCTGATGTTGGAAGTTCTTTTTCATATCGTACCTTAGTTCATTTTTGGGGTAGCCAAATTAGGCTTTGATCCTCTGTATAAACACAAACAGACCCTTTGCCTACATTTTTATGTGCCCTTTATACCATTGTGTAGAACTCATTGGAGGTCACCACACAGGAACTGCTTTTTTGTTGTTGTTATCATTAATCTACACTTAATGACGAATATTATGTTTACTAGGCTCTCCCCTATACCAGGTCCCCCCTATAAACCCCTTTACAGTCACTATCCATCAGCATAGCAAAATGTTGTAGAATCACTACTTGTCTTCTCTGTGTTGTACAGCCCTCCTCTTTCTACCACTCCCCTATGGATGCTAATCTTAATACCCCTCCTTTTCTCCCCGCCCCTTATCCCTCCCTACCCACCCATCCTCCCCAGTCCCTTTCCCTTTGGTACCTGTTAGTCCATTCTTTAGTTCTGTGATTCTGCTGCTGTTTTGTTCCTTCAGTTTTTCCTTTGTTCTTATACTCCACAGATGAGTGAAATCATTTGGTATTTTTCTTTCTCCGCTTGGCTTATTTCACTGAGCATGATACCCTCCAGCTCTATCCATGTTGCTGCAAATGGTAGGATTTGCCCTTTTCTTATGGCTGAGTAGTATTCCATTGTGTATATGTATCACCTCTTCTTTATCCATTCATCTATCGATGGACATTTAGGTTGCTTCTAATTCTTGGCTATTGTAAATAGTGCTGCGATAAACATAGGGGTGCCTCTGTCTTTCTCAAACTTGATTGCTGCATTCTTAGGGTAAATTCCTAGGAGTGGAATTCCTGGGTCAAATGGTAAGTCTGTTTTGAGCATTTTGTTGTACCTCCATACTGCTTTCCACAATGGTTGAACTAATTTACATTCCCACCAGCAGTGTAGGAGGGTTCCCCTTTCTCCACAGCCTCGCCAACATTTGTTGTTGTTTGTCTTTTGGATGGCAGCCATCCTTACTGGTGTGAGGTGATACCTCATTGTAGTTTTAATTTGCATTTCTCTGATAATTAGCGATGCGGAGCATCTTTTCATGTGTCTGTTGGCCATCTGTATTTCTTTTTTGGAGAACTGTCTGTTCAGTTCCTCTGCCCATTTTTTAATTGGGTTATTTGTTTTTTGTTTGTTGAGGCGTGTGAGCTCTTTATATATTCTGGACGTCAAGCCTTTATCGGATGTGTCATTTTCAAATATATTCTCCCATACTGTAGGGATCCTTCTTGTTCTATTGATGGTGCCTTTTGCTGTACAGAAGCTTTTCAGCTTAATATAGTCCCACTTATTCATTTTTGCTGTTGTTTTCCTTGCCCGGGGAGATATGCTCAAGAAGAGGTCACTCATGTTTATGTCTAAGAGGTTTTTGCCTGTGTTTTCTTCCAAGAGTTTAATGGTTTCGTGACTTACATTCAGGTCTTTGATCCATTTTGAGTTTACTTTTGTATATGGGGTTAGACAATGGTCCAGTTTCATTCTCCTACATGTAGCTGTCCAGTTTTGCCAGCACCATATGTTGAAGAGACTGTCATTTCGCCATTGTATGTCCATGGCTCCTTTATCAAATATTAATTGACCATATATGTCTGGGTTAATGTCTGGATTCTCTAGTCTGTTCCATTGGTTTGTGGCTCTGCTCTTGTGCCAGTGCCAAATTGTCTTGATTACTATGGCTTTATAGTGGAGCTTGAAGTTGGGGAGTGAGATCCCCCCTACTTTATTCTTCTTTCTCAGGATTGCTTTGGCTGTTTGGGGTCTTTGGTGTTTCCATATGAATTTTTGAATTATTTGTTCCAGTTCATTGAAGAATGTTGCTGGTAGTTTCATAGGGATTGCATCAAATCTGTATATTGCTTTGGGCAGGATGGCCATTTTGACGATATTAATTCTTCCTAGCCACGAGCATGGGATGAGTTTCCATCTGTTAGTGTCCCCTTTAATTTCTCTTAAGAGTGACTTGTAGTTTTCAGAGTATAAGTCTTTCACTTCTTTGGTTAGGTTTATTCCTAGGTATTTTATTTTGTTTGATGCAATTGTGAATGGAGTTGTTTTCCTGATTTCTCTTTCTGTTGGTTCATTGTTAGAGTATAGGAAAGCCACAGATTTCTGTGTGTTGATTTTGTATCCTGCAACTTTGCTGTATTCCGATATCAGTTCTAGTAGTTTTGGGGTGGAGTCTTTAGGGTTTTTTATGTACAGTATCATGTCATCTGCAAATAGTGACAGTTTAACTTCTTCTTTACCAATCTGGATTCCTTGTATTTTTTTGTTTTGTCTGATTGCCGTGGCTAGGCAGGTCCTGGATTTTGTCATAAGTTGTAGACTCTTTTCAGACAGAAACATAGGTCAGACATGCCACTCTAATGATTATGGCAAATATGCTTTTTCTAAATCATGAGCAAGAGTGGATCATCAGATTATTACATATTTTTTCATTGCATATTCCTCATTCTAATAACATGGCTTTCCCTTGTGTGAAACAGAATAGAGTTTTTAAAAAGCATAATCAGCATAGAAAATATTTTGAGCATATTCTTCAAAGCTCCATATTATGTCTCGCATCTATAATAAAAGCAGACCATAATTTCTCAATCATTGCTTCCATCTTGGTGTTTTTTAGTACACAGGATGGGAAACTAAAAAAACACCACACATCTAAGTCAATAAAAGAATAAAATAAGGAAAGCAAGTTCCTCCAACAAAAATATTTTTAAAATCTCATTTCCAGAATGATTTCCTAAGCCTAGTGGTTCTCAAAGCCTGGTTTCTGGGCCCTCAGCAGCAGCACCTTCCTACCTGCTACAAATGCAGATTCTCAGGTCCCACCCAGACATACTGCATCAGAGACTCTGAGAGTGGGGCCTATGAGTCTGAGTTTTGACAAGTTTTCCATATAATTCTGATGTCTACTGAAGTTTGAGAACAACTACCTTAGACTGGGAACAGAAATTAGCAGAGCTGTAATAGAGGGCTGAATTTCTGGGTTGATGCGTTGATTCTCACTGGATCTCAGTCCTACCCACTGATCCTGCCTGGGAATGTATTCAAGATACCAACCCAAATCAGCTGAATCAGAAACTGTGCTTTGGCATCAGCATTTTCAAATGTTCCCCAGTGGGACTGGCAGCAGGACTGTTAATGAGTCACTGGGCTTGTTCTCCAGGAGAACCACTTGCTGTGCCCTCAGCATAGACTCCGGTCATTCCTGTCGCCCTTTTCTGTTCACCCTGCTTCCTACTCCTCCTCATGACCCTGTAGCTGAAGCTCCAGACAGCCAAGGAGAGCATGGGTCTGCTGCCAGAATAGCTGTGCATAAGTTGCTCCAATTGGGGAACTTTTATATTCAATTTAAAAACCAGCCCACTACCCCTTGGATTATTAAATAGACTCCACTACTGTTCTGCTTGCTCTGTCCTTTCCCTTTTCAGTCCATTCTCCACATAACACTGTAGTCACTGTATTTTTTTTAAATCTAAAACACAAATCTTATGTCCAAGCTCTTAAAAATTGCTTGAAAAGCTCTGCATAAGCTCCTGCCCCATCTGCCCACTATTCCCCTCCCCAATTCCTCCTATGCTGCAGCCATACTAAATGTTTAGTTTAGTATGTTAGTTTGAATCCAGCATGTTCTCTTTTTCTCCTATTAGCAGAAACACGTTCTCTCTACTTGGAACACTACATCCTGACTATTGGTCACCTCACCATCCCTCATTCATCCAAGTCTTTGATACGATTTCTTCCAAGAAAATGTAATCATCCAAGCTTGAGATAACACTCTGAAATACTTTAGAATCTCCCTTATGCCACTCTCTTATAGTTTGCTTACTTATCTGAAATTCCCAGGGGACTGGAAAATTAAAGAAGAAATTCATGTAGTTATTATTAATTTTTCTTTCCTACATCTAGCAGAGATCGTATGCATGTTTTTAATAAACCTTTAGGGGTAAATGAAATGATAAAATAAAGAAACCTAAAGACAGGTAACAGCCAAATAGCAAATGAAAAGTAAACAAAATGTGAACCAAAGGTAACAGCATGCTACTATAGATTCAGTAATGAAAGTTGTGCATTTAGTGTGCAGTGGTAGACATGGGGCCCAGATAACTGATTTCCCAGGTAAATGTCCTTTTTCTTACATCATCCTGATACTTTAATCCTTTTCTTCCATCCTGTGTGAAATAACTTCCCTCTGGCAAAACAGTTCAGAGATGCCATTGTGCCATTAAAGGGAAGTCCATACCTCTTAATTTGTCAGCATTTCCTGTATAGGCATACCTTGGAAATAGTGGGGGTTTGGTTCTGGACTACTGTAGTAAGGTGAATATCAGAGGAAAGAGAGTCAAATGAATTTGTTGGTTTCCCAGTGCGTATAAAATTTGTTTATCCTGTAGTCTATTAAGTATGCAATAGTATGTCTAAGAAAAACAGTACATATACTTTAAATATTGCTAAAAAATGTTAACCATCATCTGAGTTGTCAGTGAGTTAATCTTTTTGCTGGTGGAGGGTCCTGCCTTGCTGTTGATGGCTGCTGACTGATCAGGGTGATGGTTGCTGTAGGCTGGAAAGGCTGTGGCAATTTCTTAAAATAAGACAACAGTGAAATTTGCCACATCAATTGACTCTTTCACAGATGATTTCTCTGTAGCATGTGATGTTGGTAGCATTTTACCCACAGCAGACTCAATCCACTCAATCCCTGCTGCTGCTTTATGAACTAAGTTTATGTTATACTCTAAATCTTTTGTTGACATTTTAATGATTTGTCACCAGGATCTTCACTAGGAGTAGATTCTGTCTTGTGAAACCACTTAATATGCTCATCCATAAGAAGCAGCTCTTCATTCATTAAATGTTTATCATGAGATGCAGCAATTCAGTCACGTCTTCAGGCTCCACTTCTAAGTCTAGTGCTCTTCCTGTTTCCACCACATCCACAGTGACTTCCTCCACTGAAGTCTTCAACCTCTCAGTCATCCATGAGTGGTGGACTCAACTTCTTCCAAACTCCTGTGAATGTTGATATTTTGACCTCTTCCTGTGAATCACAAATGTTCCTACTGGCATCTAAAATGGTGAATCCTTTCCAGAAGAGTTTCAGATCCATCAGAGAAGTCACTATCTATGACAGCTATAGCCTTATGAAATGGATTTAAATAATAAGACTTAAAAATTGAAATGATGCCTTGACCCATGGGCTTCAGAAAGGATGTTATGTTAACAGGCACTTAAATAACATTAATCTCATTGTCCATTGCCATCAGAGCTCAGGTGACCTAACCATCAAGTGCATTGTCAATAAGCAGTCATATTTTGAAAGGAATCTCCTTTTTGAGCTGTAGGTCTTAACAGTGAGCTTAGAATATTCATTGAAACATCTTGTAAACAAATGTGCTGTCATCCAGGCTGTGTTGTTCCATTCATAGAGCACAGGCAGAGGAGATTTAGCATAATTCTTCAGGGCCCTATAATTTTTGGATGGTAAATGAACATTGGCTTCAACTTAAAGTACCAGCTGCATTAGCCCCTCACAAGAGAATCAGGCTATCGTTTGAAACTCTGAAGCCACAAATTGTGGAGATACTGGCCTGAGGCTGACAGTAGCCATCTTCTCTGCCTTATGGAAAAGCTTGTATAAGAATGAACTCACACACAGAGGGAAGAAAATCCCAGAGATCCAGAAATTGAGTCTGACAGCTTTGTTGGAGACCCTGGACTGATGTTCTTCAAAGTCTACCCCACACGTGGACTTTCCAGGTGTATGAGTCAATATTGTATTCATTACCTACTTATTTGCTTACTTAAGCCAGCTTTAATTTTCATTTGGTTTCATTTAGAGAGATGCATTTGCTGATGGGTAGACCCTTTCACTAGGAGGAGGCGAGGAATGGCTCAAGTACTGGAGAAGGTTTTTGTCAGGATCTTGGGAACATGAGTCTAAGGATTCCGGAGGAGTTAAGTGATGTTTTGGTGAGCCACAGACTTGAAGCATTACTAGGGCTTTCAGCAAAGTTAGCAGTGATATTTTATATCCAGTTACACTACTGGGAAGCGATCACTAGTAATGCCATATGGGCCACAATCAAATGATAGAGGGAAAGGGTTTGGCAACCAAATTTGACTCTAGGAGCTTTCCTTGAGGTATTGCTCTCTTGGAATTTGAAGGGTAAGACCAATGACAAGTATTTCATAATTCACCACAAGCAAATGTTGGATGTTGGAACTTTTCAGAAAAAGAAGTCCTTATAAATACCAGCAACAAGGTAGAGACTTGTAGTTATTGTGATTTAAGGCATAGATTTAAGTGTAATCTCAGAGTGCTTATATTGAGAAGGAAGTGAGGAGAGGTCATTCCAGAGAAAGAAGTATTGAAAACAAAACCTTGACACACTCATGAGGCTTTGAGAAGACCAAACTGACAAGACGAGGTGAAATTCTGGAGGAGTTTGTGAGAAATAGGGCTGGCTAGTTATAAGAAGCCAGGGTTAGGGTACAGCTTGTTAAGCTTTCATGGTAGGTTTAGAATGAATGGCATAAGGGGGGTGGTTTATCAAATAATAAGTTACCACCACCGGTTTAGCTTGCTTTCAATATAAATACAATCACACTTTCTATTTTTTTCTGTTGTTTGTGTTTTCAAGTTTCCTTATACAGCATAAGGTTCTCTATTTTCCTTTTTAAGATGTCTCCTTACACTGGTGCCCTACCCCCACTGAAATGTCCAAGCACCAAGGAGCTTACACAACACAAAGGAGATTATTTCAGTTTCCAAACACCAAACAGGAAGAGAGGTCATAAAGTCAGATTTGTCCACATCCACTGTTGGTTTATGCACCGGCATCTCACACAGTCATGTGTTTCTCCCCTGTACAAGGGTGCCCTTGCCAGTCCAGGCACCTGCACAGGATGGAGTGGTGACCATCTTTCAGCTTCAAGGATACAGATCTTAACTAAATATTTGTTTTCTCAGACACTGACACCTAAAACAGGACACCAAAGCACAGTATCTGGGTCTGAAATTCTGACTCACTAGGAAGTAAGAGCACAGAGATGTTCCTAGAGGGTAAACTCAAAATTCCACAAGCTCTGCCTCCCATCAGCTGATCATGGAGTAAACTTTGCTACCCTGCTGCAAATTGGCTACAAGTTTAACAGTACTACATGTTCTTGAGGATGTGAATAAACTGCAGGTTTTATAAAATACTGCTAGGAGTACATATTGCTGCAACCACCTTGCAAAACAATTTTACATCTAAGAAAGTTCAAGACGTGAATATGCTTGTACTAAATAATCCCTCTCCTTAAGTATATGCTTATAATGAGCATGTTCATTGCAGTATTGGCGAAAGAAGGGGAAATGATCAGAATGTCTAGCAATGGAGAATGACTACATAAATTATGATGTGGTCATATAATGAATTAAAAATCAGCAGTGAAAATAAATGAACAAGAGCTCCACATGTCAACATAGATAAATCTCACAATGTTGAACAAGAGCAAGTCATAGAGGAAAACATGCCATCTGAGGCATACATCATTTCAAAAATATGAAAGACAGTATGTAAAGGATATGTACATGTGGTAGATTAACACACGGGAGTGGTAAACAAATCAAGTTTCTGGTTAGGAGGGGATGGAGAGTGCTGTGATCAGAAACAGGCACATGGGGTGGGGGGGCTCCCAAGACATTGTTCAGTCTAACATTAGAGAGAACACAGTGATTTAGTCGTCTTTAAGCCATACTTACACATTATGTTTTGTACACACCCATCTACATACAAACACATATATAATTTCATAAATAAAATTTGTTTAAAGACTCATTTAAGTTGTCTCTGTAGTTATATAAGTACAAGTTCAGTCAGAAAATCTTCATGGCTCTCTGGACACCGTGGCTTGCAAAACTATGGGGAGGTGAAGAACCATTTGCATAAGCATCTCAAGGGCTTTCTGAAAAAGGAGAGACCGAAATACCAAATCTACCCTAGCTGTTCTCTGCAATCACAGATATTTGTGACATGTTATTACACATCGGGATGCTTCCTCTGCAAAGGCTTTCCTGCGGACGGTGACCGTCCACGTCGTCTTCCAGCAGTTTAACCTTCCTGGCCTCTCCAGGCCATCTTGACTCCAGAGAATAGCCTCTGGCTTACCCAGCTACTCAACTACTGTTCAGCATTTCTACTTTTCTAACTTTTCTCCTGCTCTCTTCCTTTCTTCACTTACTTTCCTACCTTTTTTTTTTTTTACTTTAATTCTCTACTTGTCAGTCAAAGTCCAAAGTACGACAAGAAGAGAAAAAGAGAAGTACTTCCAAAAAACTGTTCCAAATATACTCATTGTGTCCTGTAGGTGTTTGAGAGGGGTGAAGCCTCCCTTATTAAGTTAGCATATCTAAACCAGTTTTGTTTTGTAGCAGGACTTAACAGTCTTTAAAACTTTAAGAGGAGGATAGAGTATACTGTTTATATCCAAATTTGACAAAAAATTTCCCTGTTTTCCAAATGCCTATCTTGCCTAATACTATGTAATGGAAAAATTATGGGAAGTCCTGAGTTTGAATCATGACCAAGAATGTTCTCATAGTAAAAAGAGATGGAGTTAAATATCATACTTTTTCTACATTAAATATTGATAATAAAATATTTTAATTCTTTCTACAGTGGATTCTTTGTTGATATGGATATAACAAATTTTCCATGGTAAATACTGCAGTTTAGTGAATGCTCTCTCAGCATAATTATCTTTAAAATATTTTTACATTTTGCTTTCTCTCCCAATACTGAATGAGTCCTTACTCTATATTAGATACTCTAATAGTGCTAGGGACCCAATAATGAACAATACAGGCAAAATTATTGCTCTCATGGAGTTTATATGTAAGAAAAAAAAAATCACTGGAAGTTAATCACCTTTCTATTAAATGCACTTAATATAATAGTAAAATTAGGAACAAAATTTTAAGGCTACTTTAATGTGATTTTTAGTCCCAAGTCTTTTTTTACAAATTATTATACCTCTAATTCAATTAAATGCCTGACTTGGTTACCTGAGTACTCATTATTTGAGCTCTACATAGGGCTCAAGCTGCATAGAGAAGAAAAAGTCATTATACAATGAAAAATTCATTTAGAACTTTTGCTTGTTGGTCCCTGCTCAGAACATCCCCCCTCTATCAGTAGGAGTACACTGCATCACTGACAGCAACAGCTTTGCTCATCCAGGGTTTTAATTATTGTATTTGCATGTTATGACCTGATATTTTATGCAAATATGATTCAACTATGAAGTAAAATTACCAGTGTCATTGAGAATATAAGATTTAATGCAACTGATGAAAATAATAATGGGAAAATACCATAATCAAATCTCATAAAGAAAATTATTTGGCATAGTAAGAATTGTTAATTAAGAAAAATATTTATAATCATAACCAGCCAAATAAATTATTCAGGGATGAATTATTAAGGAAGATGCTTGAGAAATTTGGAATGCCCTTAAATGTAGTTTCAGAAATAACTCTTTAAGATCATTCCATAAAAGCCAAATATGAAGGCAGTCATACTTTATCACATTTTAAAAATAATACTGTACTGAAAGAGTTAACTTGCTTTACTCTTTGTTCAACAAAGTAGAGCGCAGTTGAAATGGTAATCTAAATTTTGTTAAACATAACACACATATTTTTAGAATTTAAAATTTCATCTGTCAAGAAAACAACTTTGTTTATCATTATTTATTGTGGAGTTTTCTCCCTATTCGAAAGGGATCAACTTTAAAAGCCTTTTCCACTGTCCATTATTCTCAGATAGTGATTTCCTACACTGGTATTCTCCTAATTTTAACACATATCTAAAAGTCACATTGATGTTTGGAGCCCTATTTTCTCAGTAAGTGAGGTCCTGATTCTGATTTTGGAAAATGTAGTTAGCTGACCTAGCCATGTGCCTGGGGTTGTTAAAATACTGAACATTTCATTTTTAATAGGATGGTATTTGGCTCCCTTTACTATGCTCTTGGTGCAAAGTAATGAAAACAACGAGTCTCTGCGGTAGACTGACTAATGTCTCCCCAAATATGTTAATATTTTAATCCCTGCAACCAGTGGGTACATTACATGGTAAAAAGAACTTTGCTGATGTGATTCCATAAAGGAACCTAAATTTGGGGAGAATACCTTGGATTATCCAGGTGGGCCCAATGTAATCACAAGAGTCCTTAGAAGAGGTCAGAACACTTACGGAAAATGTAAGGATGGAGGCTGAGGCCAGAGAAGAGATTAGACTGCAGGTTGTTCTAAGATGAGGAAGGAGCCGTGAGGCAAGGAATCTGGGCACCTCCAGCAGCTGGAAGAGGCGAGGACAGGTTTTCCCCTGCAGCCTTCAGATGACATGCTGTCCTGTGGACTCATTGTAGACTTCTGACCTCCAGAACTGTAAGAGAATATATTTATATTACTTTAAGCCACTAATTTGGTGGTAATGTGCTACAGCAACAAGAGGAAACCAGTATTGGAATTTTTTCTGTTTTTGACCTTCTGCAAACTCAAGGGAAACTTAGCTTTCCCCTGTCCAGTTCCCTTTCAGAAGGACCTTGGCAAGGAAGGAGAAATGGCTTACTTGCCTTTTCTAACTGTTCTTTTTAGGGGTCAGTGTGAGAGTCTCCCTCTGCGAGGCCTTAAGTCTATCCCCTGGCCTCTCATATCAGGGTGCTTTCATTTACCATGACCATAGATCAATTCTGAAGTTGCAATGGAATGAAATTAATAATTATGCTAGGAAAATGGGGATAAACTGATACTGTGTTGGGACCAGTGGTCACCCTACTTACATTTCCACTGTAATACTCATTTAATTTTGCTTTAAAGTTACAGTTAAATACAGTTGAATATAATAATTTATATTCTCTCTTAACGTCTGTAGAAATTTAAAAAATTAAAACCACTATCCACCCAAAATGTTGCTCTTGGTCTTTTGAGACCTAAATTTAAATTATTGGAATTGATTTGGGCAAAGAAGTGTTATTGGAAGGAATATATTCATCTTTATTTATTCTGCAGTGTTCTGAGATATATGTAATTGACATATACGTACTATAGAAGTTAAGGTATCCAGCATAATGATTTGACTTAAATATTTTGTGAAATGATTGAAAGTTTAGTTACTATCCTCATCTCATACTGAAACAAAGAAATGAAGAGAAAACAAAGGTTTTTTTCCTTATGATGAGAAGTTTTAGGATCTACTCTCTTACCTATCAAATATACCAGATAGCAGTGTCAACTACAGTCCTGTTGTACATTACATCCCCAGCATTTATTTTATAACTGGAAGTATTTACCACCTTCCTTCAATTTCCCCTTTCCCTCCTCCCCAAGCCTCTGGTAACTACAGTCTGATTTTTCTTCTAGAAATTTGGTTGCTTTTGTTTTTTTTTTAGATATTACAAATAAGTGAGATCATATAGTATTTGTCTTTAACTAATTTCATTCATCATAATGGACCTCAAGGTCCATCTCTATTGTCAGAAATTAAAGGATTTTTTTTTAATGGCTGAAAAATATGCCATTGTATATATGTGTATGTCACATTTTCTTTATCCATTCAACCTTCCACGGACACTTACATTGCTTCTCTCTCTTGCTATTGTAAAAAATAGTGCTACAGACATGGGGGTATAAATATCTCTTCTACAGTATTTTAATTTCCTTTGGATATATTCCCAGAAGTAGAATTGCTGTATTATATGGTAGTTCAATATTTAATTTTTTGATGGAATTCCCATGTGATTTTTCATAATGACTGTATCAATTTACAATTTACAGTACACAAGGGTCTCTTTTCTCAACCTCCTTTCCTTTTACTCTTTTTGATGATAACCATTTTAACAGGTGTGCAGTGATGATTCATTGTGGTTTTGATTTGCATTTCCCAGATGATTAGTGATGTTGAGCACCTTTTCATGTGTCTGTTAGTCATTTGTATATCTTTTCTGAAAAAATGTCTACTCAGTTTCTTTTCTCTTTTATAATAGTATTGTTTTTTGCTATTCAGTTGTATGAGTTCTTTATATATTTTGGATATTAACCCTTTTTAGTTTTATGGCATGCTTAGGTTCCATAGGTTGTTTTTTCACTTTGTTGTTTCTTCTGCTGTGTAGAAGCTTTTTAGTTTGAGGTAGTCTCACTTCTTTATTTTGATTTTGTGGTTTGTGCTTTAGATGTCATATCCAAAAAAATCATTTCTAAGGCCAATGTCAAGGAGCTTACCACTTATGTTTTCTTCTAGGAGCTTTATGGTTTCCAGTCTTACACTTCAGTCTTTAATCTATTTTGAGTCATTTTTTGTGAGTGGTGTAAGATAGGCAGTCTGGCTTCATTCTTTTACATGTGAATATTCAATTCACAGCATTGAAGAGACTGTCTTCTCTGTCTTGTCAAATGTTAGTTGGCTTTATATACCTGGGTTTATTTCTGGATTCTATTGTGTTCCATTTATCTATGTGTCTGTTTTTATGTCAATCCCACACTTTTTGATTACCATGATTTTATAATGTAGCTTGAAATCAGAAGTGTGTTGCCTCCTGCTTTGTTCTTCTTTCTCAGGATTGCTTTGGCTATTCAGGGTCCTTTGAAGTTCCATATATGTCTTAGGAGTGTTTTTTCTACTATAAAAAAATGCTATTAAAATCTTGATAGGATTGCATTGACTCTGTAGATGGCTTTGAATAGTATGGACATTTTAACAATATTCTTTTTATCCATGAACACAGATACCTTCCCATTTGTTTGTGTTGTCTTTGATTTCTTTCATTAGTGTCTTGTAGTTTTCAGCATATAGATCTTTTACCTCCTTGGTTAAACTTAATCTATTGTTGGTATATGGAAACACTGCTAATTTTTGTATGTTAATTTTGTATCCTGCAACTTTAGTGAATTTGTTGATGAGATCTAAATGTTTTTTTGGTGCAGTCTTTAGGATTTTCTATATATAAAGTCATGTTATCCACAAACAGATACTTTTTCTTTTCCAATTCTGATACCTTTTCATTTTCTTGCCTAATTGCTCTAGCTAGAACTTCCTGTATTACGTTGAGTAGGAGTGGTATGAGTGGCCACGTTGTCTTGTTCCTGATCTTAAAGGAAAAGCTTTCAGTCTTACTATTAAGTATGATGTTAGCTATGGGCTTGTTATATAAGGCCTGTATTGTGTTGAGGTATGTTCTTTTTATACCTATTTGTTTAGAGTATTTATCATGAATGCATGTGGGTTTAGTCAAATGCCTTTTCTGCATCTATTGAGACGGTCTTATTCTTTTCTTTCATTCTGTTTATGTGATGTATTGCATTGATTGATCTGCATATGTCAAACATCTTTGCATCCCAAGGATAAGTTCCACTTGATCATGGTGAATGTCTTTTAATGTGCTGCTGAATTTGGTTTCCTAGTATTTTGTTGATATTTTTCACATTTTTATTCATCAGGGATAGTGGTTTGTAGTTTTTTTTACAATAATCTTTTCTGGCTTTACTGTTATGGTAACACTGGCCTCATAAAATGAGTTTGAGAGTATTCTATTTTCTTTTATTTTTTTGGAAGAGTTTGAGAAGGACTGGTGTTAATTCTTCCTTAAATATTTGGTAGAATTTTTCAATGAAGCCATCTGGCCCCCAGCTTTTCTTGATTGAGAGAGTTTTATTACTGATTCAGTCTCTTAACTAGTAATTGTTCTGTACAGATTTTCTATTTCTTCCTTATTCAGTCTTGGTAAGTTCTGTTTCTAAGGCTTTTTCCCTATCTTCTAGGTTGTCCAGTTTGTTGGCAACTAGTTGTTCATAGGTGCCTCTTATGATTCTTCGTATTTCTGTGTTTATAATATACCCTTTTTCATATGTATTTTATTTGGGTCTTCTCTCTTTTTTTCACCTAGCTAAAGGTTTGTCAATTCAGTTTATCTTTTCAAAGAACAAACTCTTAGCTCTGTTAATCTTTTAGATTGTTTTACTGTTCTTTATTTCTGCTCTAACATTTATTATTTCTTTCACTCTTTTAACTTTGGGCCCCATTTGTTTTTCTTTTTCTAGTTCCTTAAGGCATCAATTTAGGTTGTTTGAGATCTTTCTTGTTTCTTAATGTAGGCATTTATTGCTGTGAACTTGTTAGAACTGTTTTCATGAATCCCATAAATGTTGGTATGATGTTTTAATTTGTCTCAAAATACTTTTTTATTTTCCCTTAATTTCCTCTTTTATCCATTTGTTATTCAGAACAGTGTTGTTTAATTTTGATGTTCATGAGTTTTCCAGTTTTCCTCTTGTTATTGATTTCTAGTTTCATAGCATTATCGTCAAAGAAGATACTTTGTATGATTTCAGTCTTTTTGAATTTGCTGACTTGTTTTTTGGTCTGATGTATGGTCCCCATAGAAAATGTTTCATGTGCACATTCTTCAATAGCAGAAGAATGTTTATTTTGCTATTGTCAGATAGAATGTTCTGTATATGCCTGTTGGGTCCATTTGGTCTACAGTGTTTTTCAAATCCACTGTTCCCTTACTGGATCTCTGTCTAGATGGTTACCCATTGCTAAAGTGGGATATTAAAGTCCCCAACTATTATTGATTTGCTGTTTATTTCTCCTTTTATTTAGCTCTGTTGATTTTTGACTTATTTATTTAGTTCTTCCCATGTTGGGTGCATAAATATTTACCATTGTTATATATTCTTGATGGATTGACCCCTCTATCATTAAATAATGACTTTCTTTGTTTTTACCATTCTTAACATCCATTTTGTCTGATATAAGTGTATAGAAACCCCTCTTTGTTTGGTTAAATGTCTTTTTCCATCCCTTTACTCTTAGTCTACGTGTGTCTTTAAGGCTACAGTGAATCTCTTTTAGGCAGCATATTGTTCGATCTTGTTTTTTATTCATTCAGCCATATTATGTCTTTTCATTAGATAATTTAATCCATTTGCACTTAACATCATTATTGATAGGTTAGGACCTTTACAATTTTGTTGATTTCTGTTTTGTAGGCTCATTGTTCCTTGCTGTTTATCCTGCTCTTTTTTTGTGTTTTCATGCCTGTTGGTATCAGTAAGCTTTGACTATTTCATCATGTTTTTTGTGTAATTACTACAGCATTATCATGAGGCTTACATAAAATATCTTAAAATTATAAAACCCTATTTTAAACTGATAACCACTTAACTATGATAGCATTCCTAAACTTCACAATTTTACTTATCATCCCTTTCACATTTTAGGTTACTTGATGTTAGTCTACATGTTTTTTATATTGTGTGTTCAGTAAGATTATTATAGCTACAGTTATTTTTACTGCATTTGTTTTTTGACTTTTAAACTAGAGTTCTAAGTGAATTAGGCACCACCTTCACCATACTATGGAGTATAAGTTTGACTATATACATATGTATATATATTATTACCAGTGAATTTATACTACCTTCTTATACTTTTATGATGTTAATTAGTGTCCTTTTACTTCCACTCAAACTCCTTTTAGCATCTTTTGTAAGGGAAGTCTAGTTGTGATGAAATCCCTTAGGGTTTTTTTGGTGGGGTCGCAGGGGGGATTATCTTCCTTCATTTCTGAAGAATAGCTTTGCCAGGTGTAGAATTCTTGTTTGTAAGTTTTTTTTCCTTTTAATATTTTTAAATTATTTCCTGGCCTAACAGTTTCTGTTGAGAAATCTGCCCAAAATCTTATGGGATTTCCCCTGTATGTAACCTCTTTTCTCTAGCTGGATTCCAAATTCTTTCTGTCTTTGACTTTTGACTATGTCTTGGTTTGGCCCTATTCAGGTTCAGCCTATTTGGGGTTCTTCGGGCCTCATGAAATTGATGTCCACTTCTTGGTCCAGGTTTGGGAAGTTTTCAGCCATTATTGTTTTAGATATACTTTCTCTTTCCCTCCTTCTGGAATTTCCATAATGCAGATATTGTTTCTTTAGTGTTTTTTTTTTTGCTCTTTGCCACTCTTTTTTCTTTTTTTCTGATAATTTCAAATTTCCTATTTTTAGGTCACTTACAATTTCTTCTGCATTGTCAAGTCTGCTTTTGAAGCTCTCTGTTCAGTTCTTCAGTTCAGTCATGTTTTTCAGTTCTAGGGTTTCTGTTTGTTTTGATGGTTTCTATTTTTTTGTTCAACTTCTTGTTTTATTCATGCTTTGTTTTCCTAATTTCATTTAGTTGTCTGTTCTTGTAGTTCAATAAACATCTTTAAGAGAATTGTTCTGAACTCACAGGGTGGCAGAACAGCTCTGAGAATTCCACTGCAGTCTCTGTGGAACGAGACCCCCAAGTGGGAGCTTCCAGGAAGCAATGCACAGTGCTTGGGGACCTGGACATCTACCTGAGGCTGTCTTTTCTTGCTGGATGATGTAGAGACTCAGGGGAGACCTCTCTGCATGGTGCTTCCCTGGCTTGGGGGAGAGGTGGTGAGGTCCACGTGCAGCCGTTCCTCTCACCCCTCTAATACAGTCTGTCTTGGTTCCTGCAGCACGGGGCCCGCCACCATGTTCTAATTTCCTCAGTGACATCTCATCCAGGAATAGCTGTTGGTAGGTTTGTTTGTTTGTGTGTTTTGAATGGGGAGAAAGTTAGGAATGACCTATGTCACCATCTTGGTGTTTTCACTCCTGAATTTTTAAGTTGCTTCTTGGTTAGACAATAACCAAACTGTCTATAAGTAGAGCTGGGAGCTGTATTTTCCTTAACAGTTAAAATACTTCACAACTGGCCTTGACAGTAACTAAACAGGGCATTTCTGCTAATGGTTCAAGGATAAGAGGGATAACATTTAACTAGAAAATATGAAACATTTATATGTTTTTTGCCAAATTTGAGATAATCATATTGAAAAAGAGCCCAGGGCTGGAACTGTGTGAAGTCTTCTGCAGCTTAGTGAAGAGGAAAACCATTTTGATCAACCATTCACTGATGCCAAGAAAAATCATAGGCCTAAAAGATAAAGCTGGACTCTAAGAGATTAGGTAGCAGGATTCACCATGGAAAATTACTGCTTCCAATGTGAACCATGATATATTCAGGTAAAGGTAGGTGCATTCTACTGATTTAGTGATATGAGGGGTAAAAACAAATGGAATTGCCAGATTGAAGATAGGATTTATATTAGTATGAGCATGATCATTTGATTTTTAAAAGTTTGATTATTTTTTTATATAAAAAGATGACTATTTTTAATCAAATAAACTATTTGATATAAAAATATGTATATAAATTTGCTTGAATCTTAATGTCTTTATTAGATACATAATCATTTAATCAAATGATAAGTTCATATAAAACTTCATTTTCTTCATAATTATTAGAGCAACTTACATCAGCTTCAATCATTCAGGCTCTTCTAAATTTAAAAAATGTAACTAGACACATTTCTAAAACGTGTCTTGATAATTTTAAGTAATTACAAATGACATTACTCACACATTCCATTATAGTTAACTTTCATTTGGTACATATTGTGCCAAGTAGAAAAATGAATGTCTCATGGAGTAATTTATATATATATATATATATATATATATATATATATTCTAGCAAGAAGTATAGCTAAAATATGCACATATATATAATAACCTTTCTCAAATTGATACTATTAAACTAATGAGCTCAAATCCTAAGGGAAGTTTGAGAATAGGAAGCTTCAATTCTACAGATAAGCAGATGTGATTTTATTGAAACTTAAAGAACAGATATGATTTTATTGCTATCTTCTGTCTTTACCAAAAAACAGAAAAGGCATCTAAGGCCTTGGAATATTTGATGTCTTATTCTGATTTAAGTCCTGCAGAATATCAAATTCCTGTTCTCCTCCACAGCTCCAGGGACCTATTCTTTCCAAAAAAAGTTCAGAAGCTTCCTTAATGCATGACTGCACTTAGCCCAGTCCTGTGGGAGGTGTGGGGGAATAAAGGAATTTGGCTGGGGGAATTAATACATATTAAAAAACAAAACACAACCCAATAACAACATTACAAAAACAACCATTAATCTTGTGATTTGGCTAAAGAACACTAAATAGATGCATTTGTAAACCAGGGCTTAGCAATTTTCCTGTACCCTGATAGGTCTACTCCTATTTCGTGTATTGGAACTAAAAACAACAAAAAAAGATACAGCTAATTTAAAAACTCAGTTTAAGAGTATGCATTTTAAAATGTGTATTGCTTGCTTATATTTCAGCTGATATATTTGAAATGAGAATGAGAGAGCCCTCCTCTCCCCACAACAGTGAAAGCCATGTTGCATCATAGACCAAATCATAGCATTTTAGAGCTGGAACAGCCTTCAAATCTTAGGTTTTTATCCATGGTATTTGCTTCTTTAAAGCTTTGGAACTTTTCCATGGAATGCAAATAGAGTCGTTATGGAAAAAAAAAAGTATTTCAGTTTCCGAATAGAAATATAATGCAAGTCACATGAGTATTTCATATGTTCCAGTGGCCACATTAACAATGTAAGAAGAAAGAGGAAGAATTTTAAGGATATATTTAATTTAATCCAATACATGCAAAATGTTAGTTTAGCATGTGCCTTCATTTTTTATGTCTTTGAATTCCTGTGGATTTTACACTTGCAGTACATCTAGTTGGACCAGCTACAAGTGCTCTATAGACACATATGGGTAGTGGCTGTTGTTAGCTCATCTCTAGTGTTTGTAAACCAGCAGGTTAACACACACTGGCTTCCTTACTGACATAGACATGCTAATGTACACCAGGCACACTTACCAACTCTGCTTAAGCAACACCACTTGAGACAGCCTGCACTACACTTTGTGGAACTCTTAGAAAAAAACTTGTTTATGCCATTGGATTTTGAAGACAGAGCTAACAAATAACTTGAGGCCCTGGGTATTGCCCTTGCCACTTATTAGGTAGTCAACATAACACCAGATATTTGACCTTTCTTAGTTTGTCTCCTTATCTGAGAAATGGAACTTTTATTGATGACTTTGCAGAACCACGCTGATGACTAAAGGAGAGCATTTGTAAAGCACCATGACAAGTGTGGGGCAAAGAGTAGCCTCAGTAAATATATTCTATATGCATTTCCTATGTATATTTATTATACTAGAAGGGACAGATTCTCTGTAATGTATTTGAAACTCTGTATGAATTTATAGTTTTGAATGAATCCTATTAGTAGAATTTTTCAAAGGACTCAATTTAGAACTATGTTCATTTAAATCTTTACCTAGAAACCTTAGGTATAAGAGATCAGAAATAGGGGTCTCACAGTGAAGAAAAGGCATTTTTATGCTGGCTCTAAGCTTTCCTCTCTAACTTCAGCCAGAAAAACTTATATTATTAGACTTTAGATGAGCATCCTTTTAAAGAAAAAGATACACTGTTAAAAGTTAATTGGAAATCTGTTGTAGTAGGGAATTTAAGAATGGAGTAAAATGAATGCCAAGCCTGCAAAAAATATTCTATTTATTAAAGCTAATTGCCTTGTGAAGTAGGTTGTTATGAGAAAGGGTAGGTATTATGTTTGTAAAAAAGGGAAACCTATGTTTTACTTCAGTGAAGTGCTAAAAATGAGTCCTGTGAAATAGATAACTGAATTTGCTACTGGGATGGTCCATATTCTACAAACTAAAGAATTGACAAATCACATTTTCTTTATTCATCCATCAATGCTTGCTTCCACCAACACTTGTTACTTCTTGTCTTTTTGATAATAGCCATTGTGATTTTGATTTTTTCATTTTTCTGATGATTGAAAATCTTTTCATGGACTAGTTGGCCACCTGTATGTCTTTGCTGGAAAAATGTTTATTCAGATCCTCTGCCCATTTTTTAATTGGATTGTATTTTCTTTGCTATTGAGTTTGAGGAGTTCTTTATATATTTTGGATATTAACCCTTCATCACATACATGGTTTGCAAATATTTTCTCCCACTGTGTAGGTTGCGTTTTCATTTTGTTGATGGTTTCCTTTGCTGAATAGAAGCTTTTTAGTTCAATGTGTCCTAATCTGTTATTACTTTTGTTTCATTTGCTTATGGTGTCAAATCTAAAAAGTCACAGCCAAGTTCACTATCAAGTTACTTACTGCCTAGGGTTTTTTTCTGAGAGTTTTATAGTTTTTGTCTCACATTAAAGTCTTTAATCAATTTTTAGTTAATTTTGTGTATATGGTGTAAGATAGTGGTCCAGTTTCATTGTTTTGAATGTAGCTGTCCAGTTTTCCCAACACCATTTATTAAAGAGACTGTCCTTTTCCCACTGGATATTCTTGACTCCTTTTTGTAAATTAATTGACTATTTTTGTGTGTTTGTTTCTGGCTGCTCTATTTTGTTCCATTGACCTGTGTCTCTTTTTATTCCAGTACCATACTGTTTTGGTTATTACAGCTTTATAATATACCTGGAAATCAGGGAGCATGATGCCTTTAGCTTTATTTCTGAAGATTGCTTTGGCTATTTGGGCTCTTTTGTGGGTCCATATAAACTTTGGGATTGTTCTATTTCTGTGAAAAGTGTCATTGGAATTTTGGTATGGATTACAATGAATCTATAGGCTGTTTTGAGTAGTATGGGTATTTTAACTATTAATTCTTCTAATTCATGGACTATCTTTCCACCTATTTGTGTTTTCAATTTCTTTCATCAATGTCTTAATAGATTTTAATGTATTGGTCTTTTACCCGCCTTGTTTAAATTTATTCCTAGGTATTTTAATTTTTTTGATGCAGTTGCAAATGGGATTATTTTCTTAATTTGTCTTTCTAATAGTTATTAGTGTACAGAAACAACCGATTTTTGTATACTAATTTTGGATCTTGCAACTTTACTAGTTTTTCTAGCAGACAACTGCTTTTACAATATGAAAATACATACAGTCCTGTGGGACCTCAAGCATAAAGCCCACTGGCCATCAGTGGTGACCTAGAGCCCAGTGATCTACAGGTGTGTCTTGGGCAGCAGTCACAAGAACTGGGGTACCAGGTGAATGTACCCCTTTTCCCTTTCCAGGAAATACGGTTGGAACAAGGCAGAAGGGTAGCACAAAGATGATGTCCACTGGCTTTCCCCCGTGAAGAGCAGTTCAGTAGGCCCCTAATGGGTGCCAAATCAAAAGCTTGCCCCTTAGGTCAAAGCTCTAAGACAAGCATATGGGCCTCTGGGGTTGTGTTTCAGTCTCCTCTATGTGCTGTGCACTGGGGGTGGTTAGCGGCCAAAAACTGTCTCTCCCAAGAGAGATATTTTTTACAGTCCCAGGAAACTCATGAATGCAAGCCCTACTGGCCACCAGAGGCAGGCAATCAAGGGGAATCTCCTGGGTGACAGCCACAAGAACTGCGGCACCAGACATGTTTACAAGCTCCCCTCCAGGAGGTGCTGTCACTCAGGAGCACAGTAGAGGGAGAGTGCAATGATAGTGCCGGCTCTCCAAGGTCTCTGGAGAGATTACAGTTGGCTCTTAGATGTGTGTTTAATTAGAAACCTGCCCCTGGGGCCACAGCGATGAACTAACAGGCCTCTTTCACAGAAATACTGGGTGCTTCTCTGTTGCCTCCTGCTGTGGCTAGGGTGGTAGCCGGTTAAGAACTCTGTGTATTACAGTCCTGTGGGCCCCATGAGCCAGGTGTTCAATGATATCCCCTGGGCAGCAGCCATAAAAATCAGGCACCAGATGATGGTACAAGCTTCTTTCCAGGAGATACTATGAGCAGGAGTACAGCAGAGGAACAGCACAAAGATGGCACCTGCCAGCTCCATCCCCACAGAGTACTGCAGTGGGCTTCTAGATGTATGTTAAATTAGATGTCAGTCCCTTAGGCCAATGCTTTAAGCAAATAAGGCTCTTTCACAGGAAGTCTGAGTGCTTTTCAGTCTGCTGCCTCTGTGTTGGGCCCTGGGCTGGGCGAGTCCGTACGCTCAAACCCTTTAAGTATTTCTTAGCTTGGTACAGTCTTGGGAATCTCATGGATGCAAACCCCACTGGCTTTCAAAGCTAGATGTTTTGGGGATCATCTCTCAAAGATAAGTCTTAAAAGTTGGGGGCCTGATGTGGAGTTCAAATCTGCTCCTAAGGGAGAAGTTCGGGGTTTTGAATTGTTTCCCAACTGTGGGTTTCTGTGCCAGGGCTGGGATTTATGGTGAGACTGTGTCTTAGTCTCTCCTAGACACTTCACTGTGGGTTGTTTTTGTCATTCACACAATGTGTAGGAGATGCTCAGCTGGTTCCGGGGGTTTTCTCAGAGGGAATTGTCACACATATGCTTTAAGTTCAGCATATCCACAGGAGCAGGTGATGCAGAGACTTTCTTCGTTGCCAACTTGAATCACAGCCCAGTACTATTTTACTTAATAAAAATTAAAGAAAGAATTGTCTGCAAATAGCTTTGACTTCACTGCTTTTTGATTTTCAAAAGTAAAGAAAGGATCAAAGCTGTTATTACTGTGAAGTTTTCACAGAAAGTAATTGAAATGCAAGAATGCCTAACAGTAAATTCCCAGTAATATCCAATCTTCATTGTGGCTTATTTTTAAGACTAGCTTTACACTGAAATAGTGCAAACATATGTTAATTTAGTAAAAATTAATTGCAAAATTGTAGATCTAATAAGAAAATTCTGGTATGATAGAGAATACACACATATTGTGTTTGTGCAAGAATAAAATTAATTTTAAAGATCTTTTCATAGACACTGCAGGTGGAAAAGGAATTTCTTTGGCCTTGATTCTTAGGTTCTCAGAGTTCTGTTCCAGGTACTACATTTAGGTGAGGCACTATGTAATTCAGGAGCAAACGTCACCTTTTTTTTTTTAAGGTATTGTTGATATACAATCTAATGAAGGTTTCACATGAGCAACATAGTGGTTTCAACATTCACCCTATTATCAAGTCCCTTCCCAACCCATTGAAGTCACTGTCCATCAGCACAGTAAAATGGTACAATCTTTGTCTTCTCCATGCTATACTGCCTTCCCTGTGACCTTCCTATATTGTATGTGCTAATCATAATGCCCTTAATCCCCTTCTCCATTCCTCCCAACCCTCCCTTCCCACTTGCTTCCCTTTGGTAACCGCTATCTCCTCTTGCAGTTTGTGAATCTGCTGCTGTTTTGTCCCTTCAGTTTTGCTTTGTGAAACAGCACCTTCTTTTACTAAATGTAGGTACTCTGTCACCTGTTAAAATAGTAGTTACAACTGGCTTTAGTTGCTCTTTTATGGATGTTTTGCTGAACACTACAGTCTCATTTTTAATCAATTATAATGCATGCTTAATTTGAAGAACTATCTCTTGGCAATGGCAGAATTTCTATTCTTTTTGTTGGTATGGAGACCCAAGATGGCCAGTAAATCAAGAAGCTGGAAGTATTCGACCTTACATATGGTGCTTTGAGCAGATTTATTACCTAGTATGACTGTCTCTGTTCAGGCCTCCTCAGCCGGGGCCTGCATGACTGCAGCAGATTCCTGTCTGTGCATATTTGGGTATTTTTGGACTTGATGAAATGCTTTTCATAACTTTTAAAGCAATGAAAAATACAATAATAGATATCACAACCAACACTAAAACAAGCAATTACTAGTTAAGGAAGAAGTGCCTTGAAATGAGGCCAGTGGAGTCATGCAACATAAAACTCTTGATTAAAGACACCTGAAAAACTCCTAAGACAGGGTTTTGAAAGGCAACTGCAAAAGGAAATTTCCCAACCTAACTTTAAAATAACATAAATCTCCCATGTTTGTGGTTACATTAAAATATCAGAGAAGTGTCCTGAAGTTGATTAGAGATGCATTTTTTACTCCTTCACATTTTCCAGTATCATTATTCATATGAGACACTCAGACATTTTAAGTATAAAGATGGATTTTGGTATTTTGTTTTTGAGGCATTTCATCCGAAGTTCATATCAACAACTAACTACTGGTTAAGCACTGATTGATTTTAAAGGCATCCCCAAATTAAAGTCTTTATAATAAAGTAACAGTAAAACTTACTGAATCTTTACATGCCAGGCTCACTTCTAAGTGCTTAACATGTTTTATGAACTTATAAAATACAATCACCATTAAGTTTAATGGACTGATTATTTAATCTCTACTTTTCAGATGATAAAAAGGAAGCAAAGAAAGATTAAAGATGAAAAAGATTAACCTTGTTCAAGGCTACCCAGTTAATCTTGTTACCCAGAATTTGAACCCAGACTGGACACCAATGCCTAGGCCACCACTTCTTTCTACTTCTAAAATGACACACTAAACAATGATAATGCTAACATCTGTAATATTGATCACATTATTAAATTCACTTACACAAGGCATCATAGATGGTTCTGCAGACAATAAATTATGTTAAAACGTCCATAAATGTTCATCTCCTTATGTGGCTTCAATCTAACAGGTGCTAAGATAATACAGTTTTGATAAAAGATGTAAGTTTCACATGTATTTTTAAGTTTTTTGTTATATTTGACATATTATAAAACATGATTCAAATTTGTAGATACTGCAAAATAACCACAGTAAATCTAGTTAACATCTGTCACCATAAATTTTTTTCTTGTGATGAGAACTTTTAAGACTCTTTCTTAGCAACCTTCAAGTATATTGTACTTTATTATTAGCTATAGTCACCATGCTGTCCATTACATCTACATGACCTATTTATAACTGGAAGTTTGTATCTCTTGACCCCCTTCGCCCATCTTGCCCACTCCTCATTCCCTGCCTCTGGCAACCATCAAGGCATTTTCTGCATCTATGATCTCAGTCTTTCTCTTCTTTTAAATTCTACCTCTAAGTGAGATCCTATGGTATGTCTTTCTCTGACTTCACTTAGCACAAAGCTCTCAAGATCCATCCACGTTGCTGCAAATGGCAAGACAGCCTTTTTTTAATGGACGTGTAAATTTCTATTGTATGTTCTCTTTATCCATTCATCCATACTTAGGTTGTCTCCTTATCTTGGCTATCGTAAATAGTGAACAGCATGAACATGGAGGGGCACATATCTTTTTGAGTTAGTGTTTTTATTTTATTTGAATATCCAGAAGTAGAATTGCTGGATCACATGGGTCTAAATTTTTTGAAGAACCTCCATACTGCTTTCCATAGTGGCTGCACCCATCTATATTTCCACCAACAGTGCACAGGGTTCCCTTTTCTCCACATCCTGTCAACACTTGTCTTTTTGATAATAGCTATTTTAATGGGTGTGAGGGGATAGCTCCCTGTGGTTTTGATTTGCATTCCTCTTGATGACTGGGATGGGCACCTTTTCGTGGACCTTTTGGCCATCTGTATGTCTTTGGAAAAGTGTTGAGATTCTCTGCCCAATTTATAATCAGAGTGCACCTTTTTATCTTTTGCTGTTGGGTTATATGAATTCTTTATATATTTTGTATATTAACCGCTTAACAGTCATGATTTGCAAATATTTTCTTCTATTGCATAGGTTGCTTTTTCATTGTTTCCTTTGCTGTGCAAAAATTTAGTTTGATACAGTCCCATCCATCTATAATTGCTTTTGTTGTCAAATCCAAAAAGTAATTGCCAAGAACAATGTCAAGAAACTTTACTGCGTGTATTTTCTTTTACTTTTATGGCTTCGGGTCTTATAATTTAGGTCTTTAATCCACTTTGTATTTGTGTATAGGATAGTGGTCTAGTTTCATTCTTTTGCATGTGGCTGTCCAGTTTTCCCAGTGTCATTTGTTGAAGAGACTGTCCTTTTCCCATTGTATTTTGGCTCCTCTGTCATATATTAACTTACTGTATACATATGGGTTTATTTCTGGGTTCTCTCCTATTAATTGATGTGTCTGTTTTTATGCCAATACCATACTGTTTTGGTTGCTACAGCTTTGTAGTATAAAGATCAGGTAGTATAATGCCTCTAGATTTAATCTAAAGTATCATGATCCACATAAACTCAGAGGGTGAGATTGGGGATAGTTAAAAGAGTCCTATACATTTTCTAGAAATAAGGGAGCATTCTTTGGAGTTCTCTGAAAGAATGAAGTTGGGGCACCATAAGCTTGAAATCTGATCTAGCTCAAGTTAATTAACTTTTCTGAGCCTTTTTTGATCTATGTCACTCTGTTGGCATTCAGTAAGAATATATATATTTCAGTTGGGACTTTTTCACTAAAAGATTAAACCTAGATGAATTAAGATCAAGCACAGATGTTTTCTAGAAGGGTACTGAAATGAAGGCAATTTTAGAAACCAGAATAGCTTTAGGTAGCTTAAGAATGGGAGCTGGGACTGTGATTGGCTCAGTTTGGGTCACTTGCCCAGTGATGGGGGAGTTAGCACTGGTCAGGCCTAAGCGATGGCTGGAAAGGTGAGAACTGTGATTGGCAGCCCCACCAGAACCATGCAGTTCTCCAAAGGGCAGCCTGAAGAACAAATGCTAGTTGAATCTAAAAATGGAATTACAAAAGTGCTAGTAAATAAAAATAATATTAATAAATATGAATGAACACTTCCCATGTTCAGGGCATTGTTTTAAGCATATTTGAAGTAGTAAGCAGCATATGCTTGGAGCAAAGCCCAGGATATGCATAAAGCACTATTAGGATATAATGTGGGAGAAGAATGGTGTCGTAGTGAAGTGGGCTCAGATGAAGAGCCTTGAACAGGAAGCTAAGTTAGATTCAGTTTTATTGACAAGTCAGAGCAAATGCAGATCAATGCACAGATGATAACACAGCCACAGTTCTGCATAAGGATAACGAACCTGGATTAGAGAAGGGAGAAATGGGAAGTGAGGAATTTAATTAGTAAGTCATCTGATGCAGAAGTTAAGCAAAGACCTGTTTTCAGTAGGTGATAGTGGGACTGGAAAAGAAGAGAAAAAACAAATGTGAGGCATTGGAAAAATGGAACAGTGATCAAATGGTGGCTTATTAGAGATGGGGGTTGAAGGCTAAGAAGAGTTTCAGATGGCTAAAAAGTTCCCCACTGAGGTATTAAATGAATGACGGTACTGAGCAGCTACAATTGCAAAGTGAGGGGGGCAAGAACTTTAAAGGAAGAATGATGAACTTGGTTTTGGGCACACTGAGTTGGAGAGGCAATAAATTCTCAGGAGATATATCAAGCAGACAGTTCCAAATGTGGCACCACATCTCATGAGAAAACTTGGGGCAGGGAAAACTCAAACTTCTGGAGTAGATGAAATTGCAAACAGTGTAGATAAAGAAGAAATGAACATACTATAGACTGGTACTTAAATCCTCATGCAAAAGATGTGTCTAGCCAGTAGGTTCATAAAATTTTAAAAATTGAAATTTATTAGCATTTATTAATAACACAATTACACAGAATAAAGTTCAGGAATTTATCAATGACGGTCACCAATATGTGCTTCTTTGTGGCTTTTTAAACTGTTTTTCTCATGATTCATATTTATTCATAGTACAGCCGAATTTCATACACAACTTCACAACATGGATATTACAGGTCTTCCCTCAGTGAAATTAGTGAAAACATCTCTCATGAAAGGCACATAAAGAATCTAAACTAACACAGTTAAGGAATTTTGATAACTCTGAATCTGTTTACATGTCCAAGAAGAAAAACAAATCCTCCAAATTAAACAGATATAAATGTAGTTTGTGGTAACCCACACACAGACATACACACGTACTTCAACAAGTACACTTCAACAAGATGACAGCACATAACTAAACTTAGAAACTACTTACCCACAAAGCTTACTGGGAAACTTTTTCAAGATGAGTAAAGAAAAGGGAAGGGGAATGCTATTCACTTTGCTGACATGGGTCACAGAGACATACTGTGAACAATCAAAAGAAAAATGACTATCAGAATTCAATATCTAGCTGATTTATAACACTTATTTGAGCATACAATCACTGACTTTATTAAATACTGTTACTCATTTTCTAAGTATAATTGTCCATTTCATTCTCAGAAGTAATAGCACAATGTAAAATGAAATAATATAAACTCAAAGAAGTGCAGGAAATCTGAATAATGTAAGGGAAAAAATAATTTTAATATAGTGTGGTAATTAAATTTGAAACTAGGTACATATATGAATTTAAAGTCTGCATTTTTATATAAGCAGCAGGATATTCAAAGATCTTTGCTATTATCTTCCAAACAGGAGCTATCATGTATGCTAGGTACAAGGGGTTTCCCAAAGGAAATACACAAATGAATGTCTCAAAATTCATTATGCTGACGTATTTTTTACCCACAGAAATGCTCTCGGCATCCACCTAAACTTAGTGATAAATAAAAGTATTATTTAAAGTGTATAAAAATTAATCTGGCATCACCTTTAAGGCAATGCATGAATACCATCTAAATACTAAAATTTGATGAAAACAAACTGAATAAAAGTGTTAGAGTAAGTCTAAATTTATCCTCAAAAATCTGAAATTTCAGTTTCTCAAGCCAAATTTAATATAGAATCAGATCAGCATGCACTCTTAAAAGAAAAATATTAATGCATACAAAGTTTAAATAATTGATTCAAAGGCAGATATATTCATACTCTGTAAGAACATTTCAAGAAAACATTAAATTTAAAGAACAAATCATGTTATTAAAATAGTCTGTGCAATGTTTGTACAAATACCATTTTTATGATTACAAGTATACATATAATCAAGATAAGGGCTGCAATGTTTCCTAATATTAATTATTGTACTTAAAAATCTATAGGACATGAACATAAATAAAGCTGTTTAAAACTGCAATGATCTGTCATCTAGTACAATGTATTTAGTAATTCATTACGAAAGCCATTACACTTGCATCTTAAGTTGCCGCTCTTGAAACCTAATGCAATGTGGAAAAGTGAAGTTATAAATACATGAATACGTACATTTGCATATTTACACTTATGCAGAAATCATCAATACACTAGAGTCCAGCTTTAACATGCCCTTGGTTTCACACTGCAGAATCACGTTTCAGTTAAGAAAGGTCCTTCTGTTACTTTCAGTTCAAAAAAAAAACAAAAAAACAGAACAACTTTGGTCAGGTCCCAGATGCACTTGCTGTATACTACAGTCTGTGTTGCTGCAAGACTCTAGTCTAGAGAGATCCACATATAAGTACTCATTTGGTTTGAAAATGCACTTTACCATTAACTGCAAAACTCAGAAGAGACCACAATCTTTTAGGTTATTTTTTATGATGACATCTGTTACAGCATCAAACACAAACTGCACATTCTTAGTATCTGTAGCACATGTGAAGTGGGTGTATATTTCCTTTGTGTCCTTTCTTTTATTGAGGTCTTCAAACTGACACTGAATATATGCAGCTGCTTCTTCATATGTGTTTGAGCCTGAGATGGGAAAAGGGAGAGCAACGTAAGGCAAAAAGCAAAAATGAGTATACAGCTAAGCAATGGGACCTTACAATTCTGAAACCAGTTTCAGACATACAAAATATGTGGACTCCATAGTTGTATTTTCTCTTCTAGAATAAGAGAAACTATTTCTTCTAAATGAGAAACACCAGTATTAATTTTTAATGACTGTAAATTACCTTTAAAAATCCCCAAAGGATTCCATGTTCTCCATGGCCTTTGTTCCTGCCTCAGTCTCCAAATACCGGATCCCTCCCCCCTTTTTAAATTCTTCTTACTCTACCTCCCAACACCAAAGCTCCCAGTTAGCTGATGGTGACATGGTTTTCAGGTCTAGCTAGCAGATGGATCAAGAAATGTTGGCTGAATGCCCATAACTATTTTTTATTCCCTTTCCTATATACATATTAATTGGCATTTCTCCTTTTTCTTTATTCAAAAATTGTATGGGGTTCTACAATGCAGTTTATGATTATGAGGTTACAGGAAACTGAATGCCACAATCCTGCTTTTAGGTGACTGACTAAAGACTTCTGAGTACAAACACTCCAGAAATTGTTTGGCAGTATTTAAGAGAATGGTACATATGCTCTGTGATCCAGCAGTTCAGTTTCTGGGTGTGCCCTTGACAGAACTCTATACATTATGTTCGACCAGAAGACACGCAAAGACTGTTAGTAACAGAACTTCAACTATAGGAAACAACCCAAAAGTTCATTACTGGATTGGCTAATAAATTCTGGTATATTCATACCGTGAGCTGTCATACATTCCCAATGAGAAATGAGAACAGCCCTAGTGCTACACATAGTAACATGGAGGCATTTCATAGAGTTGAACAAATGAAGCCAGGATCAGAAATATATACTATATGATTCAACTGCTGTTTGAAAAACAATCAAAGAAGCCTGAAAACAGAATTAACTGATGGGGACAAAAGTCCTAATAATAGTCACTCTGTGTGCTCATGCCTGGACGGGGGTGGGTGGAGGTATGATCAATTAAGACTGACAGGAGCATGATGGAGCTTCTGGGGACCTGGAAGTGTTCTCCTTCTTGACCTGAATAGTGGATGTATCATTATGTTCCTTTTTAAAATTAGTGAGCTTCATTATTTGTGATTATTTTATATATAATACTTCACTAAAATGTTTATTTGAAAAAATTGTTATATCTCATTTAGGCAATAGTAACACAAAATTACTTGCCTGGCTTCCACGGTCCTCTTTTACCCACCCTGCTTTTAGTAAAGCCATTCTGATTTTCTCCCCATATTTAAGACTCACTCCATGTCAGCGGGACCCTTCATACAAACTGCCACCTATTTCTGTAGTGCTTCTCCTTCACTATACTTATGTCCACATCTTGGCGACTGTATAAAAGGTTGCAATTAACAGGAGGTGTACATGTCTTTTCAAGGTAGTGTTTTTTCTTTGGAAAAATTCCCAGAATAGGAATTTTGCTGGATCATATGGTAGTTTTTTTTTTAATTTTTTGAAGAACCTCCATACTGCTTTTCACAGTGGCTGCACCAATTTGCAGTCCCATCAATCCTACACAAGGGTTCCCCTTTTCTCCACATCCCGTCAACAAAATCTTGTTTCTTGTTTTTTTTTGATAAGTCATTTTAATAGGTGTGAGATGACAGGTCACTGTGGTTTTGTTTGCATTCCCCTGATGATTAGTGATGTTGAGCATCTCTTCACAGACCTTTCGCCATCTCTATGTCTTTGGAAAAGGGTCTGTAGAGATCCCCTGCCCAATTTATAACCAGAGTGTGACTTTTTTTTGCTATTGAGTTTGGATATGAACTCCTTAACAGATAAATTATATACAAATATTTCCTCTCCTTGCAAAGGCGAGGTCTTTTGTTGATTTCCTTTGCTGTGAAGACTTTTAGTTTGGTACAATCCACTTCCTCAGTTTTGCTTTTGCTGCCTTGCTTTTGGTGTCAAATCCAAAAAGTCATTGCCAAGACGGGTGTCAAAGAGCTTGCTGCCTTTTTTCCTTCTAGGAGTTTTATGGTTTCAGATCTTATATTGAGGTATTTTATTTATCCATTTTGAGTTTATTTTTGTGTATGGTATAGGTAATGGTCCAGTTTCATTCTTCACATATGGCTGTCCAGTTTTCCCAACACCATTTATTGAAGAGGCTGTCCTTTCCCCACAGTATATACTTAGTTCCTTTCTCAAATTAATTGACCATATACATGGGGGGTTATTTCTGGGTTTTCTATTTTGATCCATTTCTCTGTGTATTTTTAATGCCAGTACTATACTGTTTTGATTACAATAGCTTTGTAATATAGTTTGAAATCAGGGAGCATGATGCTTCCAGCTGTGTTCTTTCTCAAAGGTGCTTTAGCCAAAAATATTTCTATATATTTTGTAGTTCCATACAAATTTTAGGATCATTTATTCTTTTTCTGTGAAAAATGCCATTGGAATTTTTATAAGGATTGCACTGAATCTGTAGGTTACTTTGAGTAGTATGGACATTTTAACAATTTCTTCTAATCCATGAGCATGGAATATCTTTCCACTTATTTGTCTTTTAAAAGATGTTATTTAAAATAATTGTATTGACATATAGTTGACATACTAGTTTCAGTTGTACAACATAGTGATTCAACAGTTGTATACATCATTGATTAGTCACCATGGTAAGTTTAGTTACCTAGTTACCATCTGTTACCATATAAAGTTATTACAATATTACTAACTATATTCTCTAGGCTATACTTTATATCTCTGTAACTTATTTATAACTGGAAGTTTGTACCTCTGGATCCCCTTCACTTACTTCACGTATCTTTTCTCCCCTCCAATTTGCTCTCTGTATTTGAGTCTGTTTCTAGGTTTTGGGTTTTTTCTGGGTCTGTTTTGTCTTCTTGATTCCACATATAAGTGACTCATATTTCTCTTTCTCTGTGTGCCTTATTTCACTTAGTAGTCAAATGGCAAGATTTCATTCTTTTCTTTTATGGCTAAGTAACATTGCATTATGTATACACATATATCCTTATCCATTCATCTACTGATGGACATTATGTTGTTTCTGCATCTTGCTATTGTAAGTAATGCTGCAATAAACAGAGGTACATACATCTTTTCAAATTAGTGTTTTTGTTTTCTTCAGGTAAATATCTAGAAGTACAATTACTAGAGTAATATTATTTCTAATTTTAGTTTTGTGAGGCACCTCCATATGGTTTTCCATAGTGGCTGCATCAATTTCCATTCCTACCAACAGTGTAGTAGGGTTCCTTTTTCTCCTCATCCTTGCCAACACTGTTATTTCTTGCCCTTTTTATAGTAGCCATTCTTACTGGTGTGAGGTGATATCTCTTTGTGGTTTTGGTTTGCATTTCCCTGACAATTAGTGAGAACATTTTTTCATGCCTTTTGGCCACCTGTATGTATGTCTTCTTTGGATAGATATCTATTCAGGTTCCTCTGCCCATTTATTAATTTGATTATTTGGGTATTTTTGGTGTTGAGTTGTATGAGTTCTTAATATATTTTGATTAACCCCTTATCAAATACATTTCTTTCATCTCTAGTTTTCAGTGAAAGACCTTCCATCTTCTTGGTTAAAGTTATTCCTAGGTATTTGTTCTTTTGATGCAATTGTAAATGGAGTTTTCTTAATTTCTTTCTGTGTAGAGAAATACAACTTATTTTTGTAAGTTGATTTTGTATCCTGTAACTTTATTGAATTCACTGATTAGTTTCAACATTTTCTTGGATGGATTCATTAGGGTTTTCTGTATGTAACATCATTTCATTTGCAAATAGTGACAGTTTTACTTTTTCCTCTCTAATTTCAATGCCTTGTACTTCTTTTTCTTGCCTACCTGTTCTGGCTAGGACCCCTAATACTATGTTAAATAAAAATGTTAAGAATGGGATTCCTTTTCCTGATTGTACAGAGGAAAAGCTTTCAACTTTCCACTGCTGAGTATAATGTTAACTTTGGGTTTATCATATACAGCCTTTATTATATTAAGGAACAGTCCCTCTTTGCCAACTTAGTTAAGTGGGCATACATGGATGTTGAATTTTGTCAAATGCTTTTTCTGCATCTATTGGGATGATCATGATTTTTATCCTTCATTTTGTAAACATAGTGTATCACATTGATTTGTAGATGTTGAACCATGCTTGCATCCTCGGAATAAATCCTACTTGATCATAGTGTATGGTCCTTTTAAAGTACTGAACTCAGTTTTGTAACATTTTGTTGAGGAGTTTTACATCTATGTTCATCAAGGATACAGGCCTGTAATTTTCTTTAGTTTTGGTATCTGGGTAATGCTATCCTCCTGAAATTAGAAGTGTTCCCTTCTATTTTCTGGAAGAGTTTGAGAAGTACTAGTAATAGTTCTACTGCAAATGTTTGGTAAAATTCACCATGAGGCCATCTGATCATGGACTTTTGTTTGAATCAGTAACCAAAAACCTCCCAACAATCTCCTTACTAGTATTGGTAAGTTGGTCAAAATAAGTTTTTATTAAATCATACTAAGGTTGATTGATCTGAAATTCTAAAGCAATAAAACAGTGTCTTGTTGAGTCACAGAAGCTGATGCTGCAACCTCTAAAAAATATGTTTTGGAAGAATAGCTTGCACTAAGTGCATAGCTCAATCTGGGTAGCTAGCTGGTTTACTGAATCCCAAAACTAGAAGATACAGGAATGAACAATAAGCACAGTCCTCAATCTGACTTTTAAGACTTAGAAAAGAATGGCAATGATGGGGGTGGGGGACTGTGATAGATATTTTCTAACATGGTAGAACTTTCCTGAATAGAGGTAAGTATAAATGATAACCTGGTTCAAGAATGGAGAATTGGGAGGTTGGTGATTAAATTCAACGGAAGATAGAGGAGATTTGAAGAAAAAATGAAAACAAAAACATGACTTCACTTTGAGTTTCATGTTCAACAAGCAGCTGGAAATGCATGCCTGAGGCTCTGAGTTGACAACAAAATTTAATATAGTGAGAACAAATATGAAAGGAGAGAATGCTGAAGGATTATAGGACTGCAGATGGAACGTGGTGAAATGTAAAAATATAGACTTAAAAGAAGAGATGGGAAGAGATGAACTGAGTGAGTGGCCTGGAGGCTACATAGGGTTCTTTTATATAAAGCAATAACCATAGGAATTAAGAGTTGAGGTTGCAGCAAGAGGCAACTGAATCAACACTTAGGGAATACAGTGAAGATTTTAAATTATCTTAACCGTGGGAATGGGAAAGAATTACATAATACTCTCTTTATTCAAAGATTCTGAGATCAGGGTTTCTTCCTAACCTGACAACTTAAGAGAAATTCTTGAACACACTGTATACATCTGGGAAAAAGCTAACATATGTATATTCTTGGGTGCTTTGGAATCCTGTAGGTATGTGATACTTATGGGTTCACTCAGCTACTTTGGTGATATTAGCACAAAAAAGCTATTCCGTAATAGAAAATGACAAATATAAACTGAAGGACAGATGAAAGGGAAAAACTGAGCCACCTTGATTTGAGTAATGTCAATCTTAGAACTATAAATAATCTTATTTCTAATACGCACTAAAAATGTTGAAGGTGACTTAGGATACTACGACTTGCAAAAAAAAGTTTTAAAAAAGGAACTGTGTGAAATTATTTTGAATTGATGTATAACTGGAGTACACAAAAAGGATTGTAATTATGAGTAATGTGATTATATAGACTGAAAAACCTTCCCCCTTTGGTTCCAATGAGAATATAATTAAATGCATGCTGGTGATTAACAGCTTGCATGCGGGAGTGCAGTAGACTTGGGTGTGGGCTTAGACTCTGTCACTTCATTAAGACCCAGTGTTCTCAGCAGCATGAGTGGGACATAACAGCACTGATAACCCAGGATTGTTTTAACACTGCCTGTGAAAAGGTGGTAAATACTCATTGTACAATTCACTCAACATAAAACTAAAATTTTGTTAGAAGTGTAAAGAATCAGTTTCATATAAAGTGGAAGGATGGAGTGAGGGTAACTATTAACTCTTCAGAGTACCTCAATTTAGAGATCATATACACCAGTGGTAGACAAATTGTTTATTTTAGGCACAGAGTTTTCTTCACATTACTCCACTTTAATGAGAGTGAAGGTGTGTGTGTGGGGGGAGAATATGCCTATTCCTTGCATCCATCCACTTACACCAGCATCCCAGGACACAGCCCAAACCTCTGGTGTTATAGATGGGGCATGGGACTTAGGTCTAAGTTCCTGCCTTTTTCAAGACCAAAGGGCTAATTATGGAATCGCCAGGACTGCACCTTAGGTCTCTTTTCCACAGTAGTAAAATTAAAATACCATTCGCAGTCTCTTTACCAGAGTCGGGTTTCTCATGAAACCTTCCCTGAGGAGTTAGCTAACTTATGGATTCCTCCTTTGCAGAAGCATGTTATGCTGCTATTATTTGAGTACACCAGTCTTTGAGATTAAACAGTGGACGGAACATGTCTTAGGTACTCTGTGATGTACAATAAATGACACAAGATTAAATTTATGAAGACTTGTAGTCATTATCTAACAGCTTTTCCATAAGATACTATTTTTAACAATCTCATCCAGGCCTCGAAGAACTACTTGTGCTTGAATGCAGTTTGATAAATAATTTCTCTTAGTTATTAAGCCATGAGTTTCAAAACAACAACTGAACTACTGCCTTAGGGGAACTTTCACTTAGAATTATATAACCTGACAAGTTATCTACAGAAAGTAAAATACCTGCATATTCTGGATAGCATATAGTGAGAGGGCTCTTTTTGACTTTTTCTTCGAAGAGATCTTTCTTGTTTAGAAAAAGTATAATAGATGTATCTGTAAACCATTTGTTGTTACATATGCTGTCGAACAACTTCATGCTTTCATGCATCCGATTCTGTAACAGATAAAAATACTAGTTTGTCACAATGGCAAGGATTTTGAGAAATACTACTTAAAAAAAAATAACAAGTGTTGTAATAAAACAGAGCTTAGCTGAAAGACATACCACAAAAATACATTTCTGCCATTTAGGAACAGGCTCACTTTGAAGTCAGGCAAGATGACTGTCTACATCATTCTTTACATTCAACCAGAATGTGTCACTGTGCTTAGGGACATCATGCTGCAGGACATGGCCATCTAGAGATCTCATTATTACAGAGTCAGTCGAAATTTCCATTAAAAGATAAATAGGGGTTTTTAGAGTAATAAATTGAACAAGCTAAAACACAATTAACCCAACACCCTAAACAAAATGGTGTATTAGGGGAGGAAATCTCCAATCCTATTTCCTGCCCTTTCAGGTTCTGTGGCTTTTGCAAAGGGTACTTACGATGGTGCACTGCACTGAATGAATTATGAGGGCAGACACCTCATTTAAAACACATTTAATGGACATTTCTGCCATTTTTTCCCCTAGTTTGTACTACAGTTAATTTAAAATGATGGAATTTTAAATTTCTTTTTAAAAATATTTCCCTCAGATTCATGGTACATTGGAACATATCTGAAAATTACATGGCAGTAGCAAAGTGTGAGATCAAAGATGACTGAGCTGGTGGAGGGAACTTCCATTTTCTACATGTAGATGGCAGACAGAAAATACAGTTAAGCATGAAGGGCTGAGGTGAGATGAACTCTTGGTCTGTTCTTTTGCCTCAGGACCCACCTGTGTTTCAATAGTATATACTTCCTTTCAGTATGTAAACAGAAAAGTCAGAGGCAAGAGTTCGAACTTTCAAATAATTCAGGCATTAGCAAGAATTTCTCAATCCTGAGAAGTCTTGGCAATAGCCCCAGCACTTCGCATTTCATGCTTAATCTTAAAGTGGTTCTACTTGCCATTTCTTCATCTTCAGCCAGAACCAGGTCATAGTCACTGAGCGCCACACAGAAGATGATGGCAGTCACTCCTTCGAAGCAGTGAATCCATTTCTTCCGCTCAGATCTCTGTCCTCCCACATCAAACATTCTGTAAGAGGAAAGAGTTTGACATCACATTCAATGTTTAAGAGCTCTGAGGAGTTCTGTAATAGGAATGAAAAAGTTCCAAATGACAGAGATAATGTGGAATAGGGAGAAAGGAGAGAAGAACTTTATGGGAAAGAAATAATGTCACAATTTGGTTTTCATAAAAAGAAAAAAGTCTGCTGGTTTTTAAAATTTCTGACTAAAGGGGGGGTATCTCAAAACCAAACCAGAAATACCCACAAAAAACAACACATTCCTTAACATATGGGCAACACTTAGAGCATTAAAACAAATACAAATGAATAGACGGTGCTATGTGTAAACAACTAAGAAGTTACATGAAGTAGGGAATGCAGAAATAACAGATTATATTTAGTTTGCCAAGGTCACAGGACCTCAGGGGTGGAGGATATGGTCCCCTCTACAAAATGTTGTTTTCTCTCAGAGGCAATAAGCAGGTCTAAGACATTAAAAAAGCAAACATCCAGGTAAGAAAAAGCTGACAAGCAGGTCATATTCAGATAAGAGTAAACAGGCTGTCTAAATTAAAAAGTAAAACCATTGTATATATTTAAAAAAAGATGAAATGAGATAGGGCCACCCATTTACTGAACAGTCTTAAAACTTCTGAGTGAAATATAAATTTTTATACAATATATAACAGTGAACCACTGTAGGTTAGTGTACAGGGTAAAGACAATGATCTTTTCTAATTTTTCTTAGAAGAGTTCATAATTAAATAAAAGTTGAAATTCACATAAATCATGTTATGCAACCTAGACATAACCACTTACATAATGAAAACACTATGCAAACTGGTACATTTTTAAAAGCTCCATTTATCTAGATGGTACACTAATTAAAATAGTCCCTATTTAATTCTCAGGCAAAAAGAATTTTCCCTGCAGAGTAGTACTGGCCTATAAACCAAATCTGAGTACATCAACTAGTATTTTTACTTTCATCATCATTTAAGTGGCTTTCGCTCTATTGGTTTAGCTAGAGAATCGTTCACTGTTTAAGTATGCTATATGGCAAAATGATTCTACCACAGGATAAATTAAAATGGGTAAGATACAAGAAGGACAGCTGGTAATAACGATCAAAGACAAAAGCATTATCCATTTGTTAAACTGCCAAGGAACACAATTTGAAAAAAACTTTTACCAAAATGATATTTTAGATAACTACTCTAATCAAATGTCACATTTTCCTGACCATACAATATAAAATAACAACCAAACCTGCCCCATCCAACATTTTCCCTCTGTGGTGGCTATTATGTATCAATTTGGTTAGACTATCATACGCAGTTATTTAATCAAGCTCTATCATAGGTGCTGCTGCGAAGGTGTTTCAGTGTTGTGGCTAACATCTACAATCTACTGACTTTCAGCAAAGGAGATTAGTTTCTGTCTAAATCTGCTGTTCTGCCCTATAAACATTGGACTTGACAGCCCCCACAGTCATGTAAGCAAATTCATTGAAATAAACTGATTCTACTTGGTTCCATTTCTTTGGCGCACCCTGACTGATAAGTAGCTCCTTACTCTGGGTACTAAAATTTCCAACAAGTTACCTATAAATGTGGAAGTAGCTTTGAAATTGGGTAACAGGTAGAGGCTGGAAGAATCTTGAGCCTAACAAAGTCCAGACTGCCTTTAAAATAAGGAAATACGGACATTAAATGTGATTTTAAAAAGTGAGACTTAGTCAGAAATTAAGAGGATGGTAGAAAAAAAGCAAATGATCCATTCATTTTACACAAATGGCCGGTCACAGAGGTGGATGACATATATTCTTAAATTATAATGCCTACTGCCTCATTTTGAATTCATTAATTCCAATCAAACCCAAAATAAGTGAAACTCAAATTTTGTATCAGCAGTTAAAATGATACAACGAATTACAACACAAAACCCACAAAATGATAAATACAGTTAAAAGTTCCCAAAATTATTCTAAGTATATTTTTGCCCTCATTTGTCTGAGGCTCATTTAACACATAAAAAGCAAAACTGGAGCCATAGGTTTGTTATGGTAGTAATTTAAGAGAATTCAAATCTAAAATAAGACACACTTTATCTGAAGTTGTTGACAAACCTATGTTTAAGTCAGCAACTGAAAACAGTAACTAAATATATCTTGCGGAATTCCACCTCACCAAAGAGACTAAACAGAATAAGATAAAGGGACTTCCTGGAAGGCTAATGGTGAGAGACAACTTTACTGAAGCCCAGGTAGTTGCTTCGTGGTAAAATGACAATTTTGAGAAACCCAGGTGGAAGTGAACAGTGTGGCCTAGAAAGTGAAGGTTTAAGGGGAATAGAACCAAGATTGAAAGTGAATTTTACAAAGTGAGATATTCTTCAGTATGAAAAGATTTGACTTAACATTTACCATTGCCATATTCTACCATTTAGAGAGCTCTCACGTTTAGAATGTTTTCTTTATAGGTAACAACTCATTTTATGTTTAAACCTCTGCCAATGGCCAAGACTGACATACTCTGTTAAGGGATCCTGATACCTAATAAGGGAATCTAAGCTGAGAATCCTTACTTGCTAACCCCAACTTCCTTCATTTTTTCCTCAGATTAGAACAAAGCCTTTATCTGCACATAACAATTTAAGTTTGCTTTAAAATATACAGTCTTTAAAAACAAAGTAAATAAAAAGCAAAAAAAACCCTGAAGTGCACTAGGTTAAAAAAAAAAAAAACTTTGACACTTCATTCTATAACCAGGACCTTCCCTATAATTAAAATTTTATAATTTTAAATAAATATGACAGTAGTTCTCAGATCGGACATAGCAAACTATTTAAAATGTTAGTATTTACTATTCCTGAGTTTGGTCATTTAATATTCTATAAGTAGTAAACAGATCAAAAGAAAATAAGTGATTTCGATATGAGAGAATGCCAGCAACAAAAAATGCCCACTGATAGCGTAGAAAATATTGATTACAGAAAACAATTAAAGCAGATGCAAAACCATATACTGTGTATTAAAGCACAAAGTTACATGGTCAGATGAACAAATCATGACCTACATCTCTGTTTAGAAAAAGAAGGGCAATATTTGTTTTTTGAAGGGATGCTGTCATGGAAAATTTGGTTTGAGTTTTCTGGAAAACTCAATTATATGAGTCACTGAATGTGGGATACGTAAGTGACAAATGATACCAACAAATGTAATTAAAATATTTATGGAAGGAATCAGAAGTAAAGATGCATATATTTAACTGTACTTCCCATAACTTATAATAGTGAGCTTCTATAGGAGGTGAGCTTTTTTTTCATCTTTGACTAGTAACTTTTTAAAAGATGCTTTCAGAAATTCTGCTTTATTGTCATTACCCTTTCCAAGCATTAGATTTAACTGAAGCAAGGCCCAACAGTTCTTCCCATACTTTGAAAATTGTTATTTATTACCGTGGAAGAGAAATGTAGTCCTGTAAATTTGCATTTAATGTGTAAGTGAACTTCCCTGAGCCTGGCTCATTATAAAATGAGCAGACTGGACAAAATGAATCCCAAGATCTCTCCCATTTCTAAAGGTTACAATTCAGTGCTTCTCTGCTCATAATATTCAGTACACTATAAATTAAACATTTGCATTAATGAAAATTTTCATGAAAAATTTCAAGTTACCCTTCTTTTAAAATATTTGTATAAATAAGATATATTCTATCAGTAAAACTTTTTAACCTAAAAACGAATGGGAACATTTCCCCCAAACATATAATATTAGAGCAGTATTTTTTACTTATAAATAAAACTCTAGAACTACTTTTACTTTAAAACACTGTGAAAAATATAGGCAAAGGAATTTGTATGGCTAAGTATTTATTTCTCCTAAGAATGTTTCTTGCCCCTTTTCACTCAAAAATTATTTTGCCTAATCATCTGAGAAAAGGTTTTTGTAATTTCCAATTCTAAATTATTAAAAACTTTTACTATTATGCCTTTTTCCAAATATGTGTTTTATATCTAAATTCATAAATCACACGCTTTTACTCACTTAAAATGCAGATCCTTGAAAGTAAAATGGGTTTCAACAATTCCTGTAGTTTTCACTCTAGTTCTGAGAACATCTTGTTGAGTTGGGATATAATTTGGTTGTGCTATTCTGTCCAAGTCATTCAAATAGCTGAAAAAGTAAACAAAACAATATGCTAGAACTTAATATAGCCAATAAAAATCATCTAAATCAAAGAGTAAAACATTTTGATGCATTCAATGTTACAAACTGCAAGGGCTGGATGTGTTTACATTTCTGTAAAATGATATAATACAACCAATTTAAGTTTACTTCTTAGACAACTCCCACCGAACTAAAAATGTTTATACTTCTCCAGCCACACAACTATTTTAACATTTTTTAAATGCTACCCTGTGTACTTTGTGTCTTAAGGGCAGTAATTGGTAATTCTCCTTGGTGGGAAAGAAAATCAAGTAGTAACTTCTTTAAAAACACTTGAACTAACTGCAACCATGAGTTTATTTCTTAAAATTCTTTCTTATACTTTCTTGATGAGGATTTAGAAAGTTTTCACTTCTGAGAACATAGTGAGAACTCTGGCCAAAGGCTGAATTCTATATTGCTCCCTGTCAGCCAGTCTTATGTTACACACAGGGAAATACCACACATACTCCTTCACTCTTCACTCTGCAGCTACCGGCTCACTCAATCAGTATTCGGATTTTACTTCTCACTGACCAGTGTAGTGTAGTCATAGCATACAATTATTTTGTGTTACATTATACAGCAAAATATATAGTAAATAATGTAGTGGAAAGCCCAGGTATGGAGAGATTAATGTGAGCCTGAGGGGTTATAGAAGGATTCATAGATAGTGAGGAATGTAAGTAGAAATCTGAATGATGGGGTGAAATAAAAGGGAAATGTCATCCACATCAGGAGAAGCTGTAAAACTATGGAGGGGGAAATAGTCTCACACCTGGTTTCTCAGAAAGTAAGGCCACTGGGCTATGCATAACCAGATATGAGAAGTCTGGAATCAGTCCTAAGGTTAGCTGATGTGGGGAGATTGACTGCAGTACTTTCTAACAGAACTGAAGGGCCAAAGATCATTTCAAAGACCCACCTGGGTTTATTACAGAGAGGCACCAACTCTTGCAATTTTAATTAGTTATCCTCTGAAACTGTTGCTTAGTTATTTAAAATGCAGTCTTACAAACAAAAGGAGCATAGTAAATATTTGATTTGTGGGGCTGAGAATTGTAAAGCTCTTCAAATACTGAAGTAATAATAAAAAATGTCTTAGTTAAGTCCACGTGGTGTTGATACTAGAAATGGAGATAGCTTGAACAATTGTGAGCCTGTGTGCCAAATTTTACTGAATTTAAAAAATCTTATTATTACCCAGAACTTTATCTGTGTTTTTAATTCCATATATATAACATTATACATTATTGTAAGAAAACTGATTAAACAAACAAAACAGGCCATGGCAAAATTTTACTACTTGTCGTTTTGAAATACTGAGCTACTCTTATTTAAAATGTGCTCTCATTACTCATAGATAAAGTTTCTTTGCTTAAAATCATTATAGGTCTAATAGTCTCTAAAAATAATGCACAATTTATTTTTCGACAAGACAGAAAAGAAAAATAACATCATGAAAAACTCCAATTGTTTCAAATGGTCACAAATTTAGAGTATAAACTGCAGGTCAGATAGCCTTAATGGACAACTTGGCAGCATCCTCTCTCAAGAACTCAGAAATCAAGATGCACTTGAAAAAGATTTCTATGACTTCCTTCATTCTTGAAAAACAGCTCCATTATTGCCACTTTAAGGTCAGAATTACTAATAATGAAATAATGGGGAGCCAAAGTGACATTTTTCTCAATGCATGTCCAAGCATTGTGCACAGGACACGGTGGGGGAGGAGGTCTTGTCAATAAACTGGGGAGGTCCAGGAAATCCCCCAGACTTCAATCACTCATCCCTGGGAAGCATCCCTTCATTACTGAACAGCTCCCCTTGCAGGGCTTAGCTCAGAGCAATCTTCCCACCATAAAAGTGATTTGCTTTTAGATCTTTTTGCAAGTGCTGGTGATGCCGAGGCAAGTATTATGGCCTAAGAGATGTGCTCTTACTCTCATTTTGTTTTTCTCATTTCTCTTCTAGGGTCTCTAAAGTTTGGCTTATTCATTCATTATTAAACATGGGCATACTGAGTGACAAGTATGGGTCAGGCCATGGAGACAGAATGACAGACAAAAAAGATCTTACTAAATTTACACTGTAAAGGAAAATAGAGAAAATAATCAAATAGTCTCAGTGTAAATATAAATCTAATTACTTCAAAATAAATGTCAAGAAAATGGAACAATCTTGGAAAGTAAAATGAGTACATAGCACATGTTTTAAGAACAATTCATGCTACTTAAATCTTATCTGACAATTGTGAGCCCATGTGCCAAATTATGGAAATAAATACTTAATATTTTAGTTCTATATAATTCACCAAGCAGAAAGCTCCCTACCTAAGTTTTAATCACAATTTGCTTTACCAATTTTCTGGGTCACTGCCTAAAAAGTCAGGGCAGATTTTTCTTCCCAAAACCCATACTCAGATATCTATCTGTAAACAACATTTAATGCAAGAGGCATATGCAATTGACAATTTTCAAGAGTAATTTTTCTCAGGGAGAAAATATCTTGGGATCACTGGTAGGGTACAAGTCACTCAAGGTCACTGACACTGGACAAACAATTCTTCTCAGGCACCATTAATATAATGAAAAGAACCAACCAAATCAGTTATCCACCCCTCTGACAGTCCCAGGCTGACTAGAGATACACCCTAATTCACAGTGAACTCTGGGAAGTTACAATCATTTTCCTGGAAATATATTAGAAACAGTCCTATATCATGTTTCAGTTAGAGTCACATAAGTGTACGTCTGAGATACTTTTGAACCCAAAGGAAAGAAGAGCACTGCTATCTAAAAACACACAAATGGCAGGGAACATTTTCAAATACTGTCCCCTGAATATCCCGAGTTGTACAAGAACGTATCAGCCAGTTCTGCAATAAACTTGACTTGGACGTATATCTGACTTGCAAGTGATCATTCATGATGGGTTAGTTCTGAGGTTATGAGGACTTACTAGGCTGCAGAATCATTCAGCTGGTACTCTCGTGATCTGCTGAAACAGGCTTGCACGCCAGCATCCTTCCACAATCTCGTTATGACTCCGGCAAGCTCTGCGGTCATAAAACCTTCCTCAGCAGCTCCAGCAAGCACGAAGAGCTGGCGGGCATCATCCTGAACAGTTAAAGGCCATTGTTTTAAAAAGGAAAAAGGGAGACATTACAGATAGAAAGTACAAATGGGGACATTCGAGATTACAAAAGGTATAATAGTGAATTTTCTTTATGTTTTTTATTGGTGTCATAACTTTTATTTTGCTAAAGCACCTCTTTAAAAGACTGGCTTAGCCAAAATAGCAGAATCTTAAATCATGAGTCTGTTTTGTGGTATCAGTAACAGCTATCAAGGCCCTGGGAAGCTGGAAGAATGACTAACTTACAGCTCAGGAGGGGATAATTAGCCAATGATCCACTGCCAGTGTGCTGTGCACTAAAGATGACCACTTTTGAGAAAACTGAAGAATGTATGCCTTGCCCCACACTTTCAAAAGTGTTTCTCTTCTAAGAAACACCTTAACACCAGTAGAGATTATTTAAGATGGGATATAATTAAATGTTAGCTTTCTGATATGCTTAATAGAAGCAAAATAAGGTCAGAAAAGGGAGAAGTCAATAACAGAGAATCTAAGATTTTCAGGGGATCTTAATGTGTATATACACTAAAATAATGGGCCTGAAGGTGAGATAGGTGTGGCAGGCATTGGAAGCAAAATAAGCACAGCGCTGGAGTAGAAGTAGTCCTGCTGAGCACAGAAAACAGCATGCAAAACATTTTAAATGAAGGAATACTGCATATAAAGTTAACTAAATTTCCCTTAAGTTTTGATGCTACAAATGATTTCTGATCGACAGGTAATCAACCACACTATTTCTAACAGCCACAATGAGAAAAAAAAATAACATTTTCTTTAACCTATATAATTATTTCAAAATATGTAATCAATATAAAATCATTTAGTCTTTGAAATCTGTTGTTTATACAGCCAAGCACATCTCAAATACTCAGACACATTTCAAATACTCAGTAGCTACATGTTGGTAGTAGCTCCAGGACTAGATAACATAACTCTAGACCTTCAGAGAATAACATATTAATCCACAGACAGGGCAGAGGTGAAGTGGCTATCTTCATAGAGATTCTCTTTAGCCTGAGACTTGTAGCTTTACGTTAAGTGGGTGAATAATCCCCAGTTTTTCTCAAGGGCATTTTTCCAAAGTGTTGTAGTAGATGTTTATAAAGTGACGGCACACATTATAACAAGAGGAGAAGCGTCTGGTGACACAGGCTAGCAGAGGGTACTAGCTGACAACAGAAAGTCATTCTGCTGCCAGTTTGTGAAACATTTTCTTTCCAATGGAACCCATCATGGAAAATAATTAAGTCTCTCAGCATAGGAACATATTATTCAAGCATATGCTTCCCTTTGTAGTAAATCACAAGAGAAATGCATGCACGCAACATGTATACAATATCCTTAATAAACCCCAACATAACATGGCTTCAAATCATCCTTAGCACAATTTACCTAATTCCAGGAAACAATTACTCACTTTTCCAAATAATTACTAATATATAAGACATTTCTAAATTTGGTCATTTGTATTAATTAAACATCAAAAATTATCTCCATTTTAGAAGAGCATGTTTCACTTAAGTGAGCTATTTAAATGTGTTTTCATTATGATATATTTATTCAATTTCAATAAAATTTCTTGATAAAAAAGACCAGTGCCCTCTAGTATGGTTCGTAAGATCACATTCTATTTAAATTCTCTAGGAAGAAACCTGAAGGAAAGACATGAGAAACTTTGGAAGCTGTTATTTATAAACTGTACTCTCTCTGGTAGTCAAAAATGTCCCTTCACAAAATGTAAAACAAGTCTTTTAACCTTGAAAAACTAATTAGAATATTCACACTTCCATGTCATTAGCAGGACATTCTGATGTCTGTATGTGAGCTTTATGGTAATAAATTTAAGCCGGATGGTACTTGAGAAATTATTCTACCTAGTTTTTTGTTTTGTATAAAAAGAACCCAAGGCACAGAGAAGTTAAGCAACTTATTTAAAGTTTCACAGCTAATCAGTCACCTAATCACACACATTTGTCAACATTTAGTAAGTAGCCATTGCCTAAGCCAGAATAAATTTTAAAACTGCAGAGTAATGACGATGATCCTATCTTGCCATGGAATGAGATCTTTACAAAATTCACCAAAGACAATATTACTTGAGAACATTTAGAAAGATAAACATAAGTGATGACAGAGGGTAGATAAAGGACAGTGAAAACTACAGAAAAGGCTGGAGTTAGTCACAAGGGCTAGGGTCAGTGAAACAGTTTCCAGGTACTTTTGTGGTATTAAAAAAGGAAGAAATGTTATCTGCCAGGCAATTATTTGTGAGTATCAAAGAAAGTTCCTTTTGTCAGTATGTAGCCAAGTTATGTTTTCAACCACTAAGAACTAAATGAAAATAAGATGATTTATAGAATCTAAGTTCCAAGTCATGTAACTGTGTGGGATCTGGGAAAGGAGATAAATACTATTGTGCCAAGAGACACAGAACAGGGCCTTCTTCCCACTGTTGGTCAGGGAACACTTAGCATACTGTATTTAGTTTAGTGATAGCATTTTGAAGTTGTCATACACATTATATGAACTTGGAAGAGTATCCCAGGATGGGGAAGAGATTGAGGGCCATGATGGCTGTCTTCTGACATATATTAAATAAGGATTGTTCCAAGTAAGAAAGAGTAGACCTCGTGTTTAGGTATAAGCAGAAAAAGGAGAATTCTTAGGGCAAAGAGCAAATTTCAATCCCATAAGAACACTTTTAACAATCCGAGCCATCCAAACAAAGGAAGAGGGGGAGACTGAAGTTTTTAAGCAAAGGCCACATGATTATTGTGATATAGCAGATTTATGAATGAGATTGAGAGTTTAAATAGAAAACATCAGGAAGCTCTTCTACAGTAGAAACTAAGTAGTCTTAAAAAAAAAAATCAGTGACAGCTCTGAATTTATGGCCACAAGGATAACACATTGATGTCACAATTGATATTATATATGGAAGTATTTTGCTTCAATGGTTTAGCTCACATTTCATTAACAATATTAGTCTACAATACTCAACCACACATATGAGAACTACTCATATATATATACAACCTATCACATTTCTACAGTATATAATCACTCCTATAAATTTGAGGCAGCTCTTCTGCTTTTATGAGTTAGTGTACCCTTAAGGAAATCCTGAGAGAACTTTTAGTGGAGTCACCACTCCATGGCTTATGTTGCTATAATCCCAGATATTAAAGAATTCCTTTAAAAATTACATAAATGTATAATACTGTTTTCTCTAAAAACACACATTATCAGTGTAAAAATAGCCAAGACAAAGAAACAGGAAGTTGTTTTTCTTTTTTCTATATAGCACCGCTTAGAAGGGGGGAGCCTAAAAATAAAATATTCTAAGTTAATTTTAACTAAATTGCAGACAGCAAAAAAATTTGACTAAATTGCAGTGAGCATGAGCTTCATTATGCCAAGAAGGGAAACTATGACAAATGTGTTACACAAATATAACTGTTATGCATACATTTATGGATCTTACAGATGTATGTATTTTTTTAATTTTCAAGTTCAGTGTTCTTTGTGTAGACAACAGAACCTGTTGTCAAAAGAGGTATAGAGATATGTGATAATCAATGCATGAATTGGGGGACATAGAAAAACACTGTGCTGGAGGCACATAATGTATTTCAAAGAAAGGTTAATCTCACTTTGCCACATACGAAAATTGATATGTCTCAGAATCAAACAAGAACTATGTCATCTTAGTTCTCAAACATAAGCCAGAGTACAAAATGAATTCAAACAATCACCTTGAAAAATAACACAGAGCAATAACTAGGAACATTTTGAAGGAAACAGGGGAAGGAGGGCTAAAATGATCAGATATTAAAAGCCTACAATATGTGGAACAATGGTATTAATGCAGATCAATAGGAAAAAAAAATCCCAAATCTGAACTCATTATATGATAAAGCTGATAAGAAACATTAGCAGGGAATTACTCATTAAAGAACAAATGCAAGAAACAACGGTAAAGTTTACTCCCCTAAAGAACTTTTAAAATAGCGTGAATATTTGGTAAATCTCTTGTTGAGGGAAGATCTTCTAAATTTAAAAATAATGAAAGAAATAATAGGGGAAGATTTAAAAACAGAAAACCATAAGATTAAAGTCCATAGGCAAAGTGTGAGAGAACATTTATATTAGTGGACAAAGGGTGAATACATATGTACATACAAACAAGCAAATAGATTATCAAAACACCAAGACTCCAAGAATCATGTGAGTAAGGGATAAAATACACTAACACAGAGAAATAAAACAGAGTCAAACATACAGAAAACTGCACAATTGCACTAAAAACTGAAAATGCAAATTAAATTGAGGTAATATTTGCTAATAAATTAGCCAATGTTTTAAAAATGTAAGACTTCTAAATTTTGGCTGCCCAGAGTACTAAGAAGAGGCACTCTATCCAGTGAACTGCTGCAAGGAAGGTCAGCTGAAACAACCTTTCTCAAAAGCAATCTCGCAAACAGACAGCAAGTAACTAATGAAATAAATTGTGAAATTGGAGAAACAGAAAAGTGGCCATTATGCAGAAGCATGCCAAGGCCTGGGGGAAAAAGGGAGCTGTTTAAGACAATTCAAGGCAAGGTCGTCTGCTCCTTACAGCCTAAGCTACTCCATGTAAGTGCTTCTCAAACTATCTGTGATGAAGGACAAGTCTTGTGTTTTATTTATTTTCATTTTCCCATCTCAGATCCTAACAAATCCTATTAGAAAAACAATATAAGTGACAGAAAATGTAAGTCCATTTTCTTAAATTATCAGAGTTAATACATAAATTATTCTTCCAATTGTTGTATAAATCTGTCTAAATGCTTATCCTGAATTTTTGCACCCACTTTGTGCATGACATGCTCATGGCCAGACTGGGCTACTAACATGCTTTGAGCAGTGCTATTTGAAGAGATGTGGTGCCTGAGACATGCTAATAGGCCACTACACAATTGTTTCCTAACCTCACATCATTAGAAACAATCTAATTTATCAACATGTTATCATCCACAGACTGACTACACTCATTCGGAGAGTTTTGAAAGGATGTTCGGCACAAAATTTGCCTTGTGCCAGACTTGAAAACAATTTTGTTTCCTCTCATTTTGAATAACTAATGTATAATCTGCTTTGCAAATCTGTAACTGCCAAATATGAAGCAAACCACAGCAAATTAGTCCCCATCTCTTAACATTTTACATCTTTCAGTCAGTTCTCACCAAATTAACCTATATACTAAGTTATAATTCCAATCAAGATATCAACAGGCCTTTCTCCTTTGTTTTGTTTCAACAGGGATGCAGAGAATTAAGTTGATTCTAATGTTCATCCGTGAGAGAAATGCATAATAGCTTTGCTATTTTGGTAAAAGAATGATAATGGGATGGGTGCTCTTACCCTACCAAAAACCAAATAATCCCTATGAGGCAACAGTGATTCTGACAATAATAATAGCAGTATATATAATATATATGACATGTGTAATTATATGTCACAAAATATTACATGTAATAATAGTATATAACATATATAATGTTAATATAATGATAGTATAATAAGTAACAACAGCAACACCAAACATTTACTGAGCACCTACTATGACCAAGGCATGTGCTAAATGCTTGATGTTCATTATGTCATTATTCTTCACATCCTCCAAGGTAGATGTGTCTATCTTATTATGATGCTGAAACAAACTTACAAACTTAAGTCATTTAATAAGTGCCTAGACTATATCAATGGGAAAAAAACAAGAGTCCAAAAAAAATATCCAACTTAATACTAAAGGTAGCATTTTCAAGTCACTGAGGTATGGAGTAAGGCAAGAGATGATCAGCTTGTAAAATATGCTGATATCCTACCTACCAACACACAGAAATACCACTTCTAGGTAGGTGAAGAGAGAAATCTAAAAAATAAAACTATAAACATTCTAGGAAAATAAAGAGTAGTTTTAAAAATAGTTTTAAGTTGAAAAATATCTAACAGGACACAAACATGTAAGTCAGAATTGAATATAAGAGTTCTGTAACAAGTTTTCAAAAGAGAAGAGAAATATATTGAGCAAAAAAAGTATCTGCAAAATATAAACAAGGGTTAATATCTCTAATATTTTGAGAGAATTAATGTGAAAAGGATAAGTAATTTAGCAGAATTGAGTAAAGATACTAAAAGGAGTTCACAGAAGAAACAGAAAAAGACAAGAAGATTCTCTACCTTCACTAAAAATCAGGGAATATAAAAAGGGAAGACTGTATTTTTCAATTGTGAGATGTTAAAAATTAAAATGCTGATAATATTTAAGTTGATGAGACTCTGGTAAACACTGATGCACAGTTGCTAGAAAAGATGATTCACATTTTTTCCTTCTGAAAGCAAATCCGTGATACTTATCAAAATTAAATATCTGCTTGTCCTTCGACTCAGGGACAGTATTTCCATGAATTGATACTAGAAATAGAAATATATATTCTGGTTCATAGAATGTCTTTTCCTTATTTTTGTCCGGAAAACTCTTAGACATTTCAACACCAGGCTCCACTGTCCCTTCCTCAGGCCCAGCCACATTTCATTCATCCTTATATTCCTTAGCACAATTCCAAGAGCCTCGTAATAGTTTAAAGTTTATTTAGAGGTAAGGCAACACAAGACATGGAGTAGAGCAATCAAAACCAATGAGAGGGCAAGAAGACATCTGTGCAAAGGAATTAATAACAATGCTAAAGCAAACACGAGTAACAGCCTGAAGGCTGGAAGAAACAGTCACGACCTACAGCTAGAGTGTGGATCAAACTAGCACCAGTGAGACAAAGGAGCAAAACAAGTCCACATGTGGATTTCAAAGCACAGAAAACCAGTCTGGGAAAAAAAGGCAGAAAATGGCAACGTTCCTTGAAAGAAAAATAAGAAAGTAAAAAGACTTCATAAAAAACTGCTTACGTTGACCCTCCGCTACCTCCTAGTAGGCTACAAAACCTTTTTAATGATCACATATAAGATCTGAATGCAGAATACTATATATGTGAATTTGGTAAAACGTTTAAATTATAGTATTTGGGGTTGTTGTAAAGTCTAATTTGCATCAAGTCTTTCTTTTATGTAAGGGTGGTTCTTGTCTGTTTAAGACTATGAGGTCAAAAAGCAATTGTTGAAAGAATAAATGATAAATGCATGAGTTATAGATTGGTGGACAGTAGGTAAGAAAAAAAAGTCTGGATATGATCAAATCCATTTCAGAAAAGGCAATTTAGAAGAATGGTGTGAATTATTAGCAGAGATGATCTTGAAATCCACTTAAAATCTTTACTTCATTACATTAATCTATTTCACCTTCATTTGAAAGGAAAAGCTTAATAAATTAACATGGCCCAGTAACTTCATAGAAATTTTAGAGTAACTTAAAAAATAAAACAGGTTTATTTTGCAGATTTCTCCAATGTATATTTTCTAATATTGCTATCATTTGCTTTTTTCCTCTTAAGCATGAATTGAGCCTCTATGTCAAAAAGAAATTTAAAAATCTAGCAAACACAAAAAAGACAAAGAGTTACAGTCTCTACACAAAAAATCTTCATGGTAATAAGGCGGCAGCACAGTCACACGTATTGATTACATAAAAAGCAAAGGAACTATAAAAAAGTAACAGTGGTAATAACAATAACAATAATATACACCTATTTTATTAAAAAATTAAACAATAAGCTAGAGATTCAGATAAAGATTTGGGGGAAGGTCAAGTTTTACATTGGTCATTAAAAAAAGGAATCAATGAAAAAAAAAAAAATCCAAAAACTAAAACTTTAAATAAACAGATTAAGCAAGCAAATAGGGCCTGGTCGAAAAGAAGAAAATGCAAGTCCAACAGACTCGACCAGGGCTGCTTCCAATCAAGTCGAAACAAGTCAATGGGCCAAACGAGAAAGCACCCGCACAGGGCCTTGCTCCCCACCAACCTGACGGCAATCTTTCCGTCATGAAATCTCATGGGTGCCAGTTTCTTTACAGATAAAATCAAGGGGTGGAACAAGCTTGTCTTGTAAGGTCCTTATCTGTGTAGCTGTGAAATTCTGACACGTGTTTTCTAAGAGCCAATGTTTTCTTATTCCAAAGATAGGCAGCCTTTTCAACCGTTTTCATTGTATGAGATTAGATGCTTTTTAGTCTGGGCACAAATACAAATAATTAAATCTTTTCAGCATTCCAAATTATAAAAACAAATTCTGAAGAGTGCCAGTGTACACAGTTTATTAAACTCAGTAGTAACTAATAAAAATTATTTTGGAGATACAGGGGTACCTGATATCACGTGTTACATCAAAAATTCTGCAATGATGACTGAGTTGTCCCAATCATCTGTAGGCTAAGGGAAGTATTCTAGCTATAAAGAGATGACACAATTCTGTGTATTTTTATTTCCCTCATTTCTAAAGCTTCTGACTCACTTTACTCACTATGATCCTTTTGACTGGCCTGGGATAGCTGATAAATCGGTGACGTAGTATGGTATCATATGTAAGATATTCTTTTTACTCCTCAGGGCTGCTCCAATGAATTTAGTAACTTACCGCCCGAGCTGAGTCATCAAAATCTATCTTCAACCTCCCCATTGCCCTAATGATAGCAATGATCGACTGGATGGTGTTACTGTAGACCACGGCTTTGTACTGTTTACATTCCTCTTCTGAATAACCAGCTTCGTGTATAATTCTAATGAGACAAAAGAATAAAAAGAAACACTTCCTTAAGTTAAGTCTACTTAAACATAAACACAAATTTAGTATTTCAAATCACTTACTTCATTTGCTTCACAATTGTACTTTTCCCAGATTCACCAGCACCTAAAAAAAGTAAAATAAAATAAAACAAGGGATTTCCAACTTCAACACTTATGTATAGCCAACGCCCAACACACACACACACACACACACCTATCTATATATACTCTCTTACAATTGAATTTTGTTTTATATAAAAATTATGTTTCTAAACTTAAAGAAAAGTTGTCAAAAACAAGTCCCATGTGCTTATTACTTCATAATAAATTTAATACACTCAATTGAAAAAAAAGTTTTCGTTGTTTGTATGTATTCTCCAAAAAAAATCCAATCTTCTATAGCTGAAACTGAAGCTCTCTAAAAATGTTTTATTCAAGATTTTGCTCCCCACTTTGGAAGATGTTTGGCCAATCATAATTTTAACCTTTGCCTCTGGTGAAGTAGATAGCAGTGGTGCCAAGAAGCTACATGAAAAATGATGTTAAAATATTATATATTAAAATAGCAATGTCTCATGCAATGTATATTTATCCACCATTGTTAAACAACTGACAGCCAGCATGGTCTGCTAGCACTGGGGATGAAATGGTATGCAGGGCAGAAATGTCCCCCCCTGTGTTTTTCTAGCCTTCCTGTCACCCAAGTCATAAATCCATTTTCAAAACTCTCCCTTCATATGCTGGTCTCCTCAAAGTTTAAGTCCCTAGCATTATACCATCCTACTACGAAAGTGTTACTAATGAAATGGTGATTTATAAAAGTAGAGCCCTCTTACCCTGCACACTTAACAGTAGCTACTATTTTTACATCAAGTTAGAGCAATTATTTGTTAGGCTCCTCCTGAATGCTAGATACTGAGACGATCGAGCATAGGACACAAAACAAGGATGATACAACAAGCCTATCATTGGGTTTGTGCTGTCTTTGTCCAGGGATACCTCCCCTGCAGGTATTTATTACAGTTTGAGGGACACGGCTGAGGATTTTCATTATCTGGGCCCCATATTCCCATTTTCCTAGGGCTGTTCCTGCAGTGCTTTATGATCAGCATTACTGAACAACTTACAGTTCCCAGAACACCTACAGTGATCACAACACAAATCTTCAAATGGTTTCCCTGCCAAAATGTAATTTGCTCTGCTTCTTCCTGCCACCCCAGTGATGCTCTGTCAACCATCAAATGTTACCTGCTTCCTCATCCCTTCCCAACCCACTCCCCCGTGATGCCTACTGCCTCTCCCTTTGCACATTTGTTTGAATTCTAGGCAGCTAACTTGTGCTAGATACACAGCTAGAAATGTACTTGAGTTTATTTAAGCTATTTGTGATGGATACAACCAGCTGGCAGACTCCTGGGCCCCATTCCCTTTGCCCTTTCCCCTCCAGCCACAGACACATGCGCACATGGAATCATCAGAGGTAACTGAGAACAGGCCGTAGTTAAATGGCCTATTTGAAAATCTGTGGGGAAAAAACTTTTTAAATTTTACTTGTGATTTGATATTCAAGAAATTTTCCCAAGATACCAGCACATTAAGTAGAAAAGCAGGAGCTGAATAAACAATGAGGATTTCTTCATTTACAGACAGCCTGTGAATTTTCACGGCAGCTGCCAATAAAAACAATTCCAAGATAAACAATCCATTATTTATTAATCAACAACAATGTACTTGGCTCTGTGGAAAACACAGTCGTAGGCATTATGGCTCACACATTTCTCTAATTCAAGAGAGATACACCCACGGAACACACCCTAGGCAGTTTCCAGCAGGACCATCTTCAAGGCGGTCCTCGGTTTCTAGCACTGCAGACTGAGTCAGCAGCAGCCACACTGTGACGAGGGGACATTCTAGATCCCAGTATCCACACCCAGAGGTGGTGATTCCATAGAGACAGGAAGCTTTGAGGACAGCCAGCCATGGTCCATACTGTTAGTGAAACAATTTAAAGGTCCAGAGAAATGCTCACATGATACAAGCCAGTGAGTGAGGTCTGGGAGCCAGATAAGGGGAGAAATCAGAAAGGGTGAAGAACAAGATTGTTGTCAGGTGAACTATGTGAACACAGACAACAACTTTCAAATCTTAATGAGAAGAAAACATTTTTCTGATGTTGGATATTATCTTTACATTTTTATTCACTTCATATCTCTTAAAATAATTGGTGGCATGAGACATTTAGCTTACTTTGCAATGAGCATCTAGCAATGGCTCATGGTTCAAAAACTCCTGAAATCTCTTTTACATTAGAGTGGGGATGGCCATGTTATTACTTGGATTTCTACCTAATTCCTTTGCTAGTCACAAGCTACTCTTTGTGGAATCGATGTCCTAGAGCCAGAAATGGTGAAAAAAAAATCTCTCAAAGCTTAGCAATTTATGTAATTAGTTTTCAATTCTCACTTCCATGCAGACAGAATCCTAATAGGAAAATTAGGAATGTTGCATGGTTAGGGTTCCAAAATTCTAAATACTGGTATTCCTTCCACATAGCACATAGGAAAGTGTTAAAGGTTGTTCTCTACAAATGTCAGTCAGCACAGTCACATTTAAGAGACTGGCAGGAATTTTTAAAAAAAATTTCAAAGGGTAGCAGAGGGGAAGGAGAAGGGAGAAAAGGATAAATTTTGCTAGCAGTACTCAACTAGGCAGCTATTGCTTTTCACTTAAATCCAGAGGCAGCATTAAAAAGGTGGGGGCACTCTTCTATCAAGGAGAAACAAGGAATCTACATTATGTATGGGCCAGGCAAGATCAAGGCATGTGACCATTGTGGTCACACGGCCAGGCTGGTCAAGGTGACTCAAGTCTGTAAAACAACTGTCAACAAGCTGCTTCACTGTGAAATAAGAGCAATTTTAAAGTAGTGGGAAAGGAGAGCTGAACTCCGGAGGGCCCAGCAATATGTCATGGGAGGCCAGTAGGCCAATGGCTGTAAAGCCAAAGGTGGGGCCACTAGGCGGTCCCTCAGACCTCTTTTTAAGGAGGAAGAGGCTGATGGAAAACTTCACCTCTGAGAGCAAACACTGAGCCTAGTAGGTATATGAAATTAGCCCAGCAGCTGATGACAACCCTCCGTACAGGTGGTGGAAGGACAAAGGAGCACGGTCACAGTGACACCAAGAGGGAAGCCATCTGCAGCTTGGGGTCACCCATGTACAGCTGCCTGCATGATCTGGAAAGGGAACAACATCAAGTTAGGACAAGAAGAGGGAGGGACGGGGGAAACCTAAAAACAAATCAAGGTCTAAGTAAAGCAATCCTTAGCTAGGTTCTAATTCCTTGATTAGGATTATGTCATTTATCATCATCAAATCAAATCAAATCAAATCAAATCAAATAATGTCTGCTCCCCTGATTCTGTTGAAGGCAGTTTAGGAAATCTAAAATCCAAAGGTTTAACTGCTAGCAAAGTTTATGAAACAAAACAAATCTCTAACCTTAGTAAATACTCCCAGCTCCCTTCCGTCTCCGCCCAGGAATATTCCTTGACCAATTCTCTGCTTAAGGTCACACTGTTTTCCTGGTTTCAAGGTTGTAAACTGCCCAACATCACAGACTATTCAGGTATTAAAATCATGATTTAGTCAAGTTATCTTATGCTGAATTCCTGACACCACCACTACAATTTTAAGAAATCCTTATGCTTATATAGAATTGAGCAATTAAAATTTTTCATACTGAATAAAAGTACATTTAAAACCACTTGTTTGTCACAGTGCTACTATGAGATTAACAGGATCAAGGTCCTTTTATATTAAGACAGAAGGCATTAGAGGATGTAGGGCAAATATAAATTCAAAATAAGAGGTTTAATCATCCCTGTTTAAAGTACAGAAAATAATTTTCCTCTTCTCCTTTTCCTTACAGTATTTACTTTAGAAAAATTTAAGCACCTCCTCTTCTCTGAAATATAAATGTTTATGTATATATATATAAAGGCCAATTTTGTCAGCTTGGCCTTTTTGGTTAGCTTTATGACCTAGAATGTCTTTCTCAAGGACCTGGGAACCATTTCTTTGAAATGTTAACATCAGGGGGCCAGGGTACCCCTATCTCCTACTTTCTGAGGAAGGGCAGAGGCCCAACTTGGGTGGGCGCCTTCCTCCAGACTAGCAGACTGCCTCGTGTCATGCAGATACGAAGTTTGCTTCTCTTCTGGATAAGACCAATTAGCTGACACAGATGGTCTCCTCAACAGGTAAAGTCAGGATGAACTATGTGTGAATATGTGAGTATTGTCAGGCCTCTTATTTGAGGACTAGTTGTTTATCTTGGAAACATGGATGTACTGAGTTTTGTCAGCTTGCCTATATAAAGGGTTCAGATTCTTTTCCATCTTTGCGATCTCTTAGCAGACTCTCTGACTGCCTGTGATGCACCCCACACTCAGGTTTAGTGCTTATTCAAACATAAAACTGTTTTCTTTCTCTACTGACTTTGTGAAGAGGATTTCTAGGTTGGGAGAAGATTTTGCTTCCAATTGTAATTCCCCACTGGTAGTTGGGAATAATCTAAAAATCTTTCTTATATAGCTATAAGATCTGACTTTATATTTAAGTAAATATATACATATCTGATATTCTGGGATATAAGAATAATTTGATAATAACTGTAAAGACCAGAATCTAAAGACTTCACACACAAGACTACTCAAGTGAGGTAGGACAAAAGGGGAATGGTGGGCAGCACGGGAAGCTTTCTCCTGGCAGCCCAAGGAGACCATGTAAGTCAGCTAACTGAACTGAGTGATCTATGTTTCTACAAGTTCAGTCTACAGACTCAAAAGGAGAGGGTGAGGAAGGACAGAGGACTAGAACACACAGGCATATTCTTAGGGGTCAGCAAGTTTTCTGTAAGCATCTTTCAGTGTTGTTATTTCTATAACGATAAATAATTTAAGAAATTCTGAGTCATTTGAATGATGATTCCATATGACTGAACAGAGCCACACAATTTCATAGTACATATTTGAGCTTGTGTTTATAGGTGCCTAAGATACTTACACAAGTGCCAAACTTTGTATCTTGCTTGGGAACCCATCCATCCACTACTCTAATCAATTCGGCTGTCAATCACTCATCCCCTTACCCAAAGATGGGGTCATGTGTTTCCAGCTGGCCAATCAGAGTTGTGTGATTGGGAGTAAAATTCCTTAGGCTTATAGGTGTTACATACAAACCACTGAACAAAACATTTTACAAATTAACATATGCAATCATTTCTATATGACATATATAAAACTTACAAAATAATCACTTTGGATGCAGTGATTTTTTTTTCCCCCTCCGAGAAAGAAATGACATCTAAGTCCCAAGATCAGAGATCTTCCCTAATCTTTTACGTGAAAGCCAGAAAGAAAAATCTCAGCAGTGAGAGGATAATGTGAAATCTGGCCCAGAGAAGCCATTTTCCATGCTCACATAATGAAGACATCATCAAAGGATAGAGGCAAAACAGAGGGAAGCCCTGAGAGAGAGCTAGGATGTGGGAAGACTGACAGCACTACTTGAACCTTTGGATGAAGCCACGCTTAGGGAGACTGTAACAATTACCATCCAAACGGGGACACTCTTGAGAGTTAAAGGGGGTACAGGACGGACTGGGGAAGAGCAGGGAATAAATCAACTCTAGTCATAACTGAAGACAATTTCCTCTTCATTTCTAAGCTACAAGAGCCAGTTTTGAGTTTGCTTTCTGTTCCATAGACCTGAAAAGAGCTGGACTAACTCTGTGCCAAACCGTATTACTTAAATTATCTTTAGCTAGTGAGGGAAAAAGAAAGGAGGTTAATGATGCATTTGCACCAAGTGAAAGGCAAATGGTAATTACTGCATGCTTTACAAAGAAAGTTACAGAAGTTTAGACAGAGTAAAGAATGTGGGAAAATTAGTCATTTTATAGTCCCCTGTAAGAGAGGTATGGTAAACCCAAAAGAATCATATTGTAAGTACAATTTATTGTGGCTAATATATCATCATTTGTCATATTAAATTAACTTCCTTTTAAAATTTTTATCTATAATACTTTATAAAATTTTTGTTTTATAGTTTATATAAGACCCATTAAATATTAAGAATTTTGATCCCATGACAATTACATACATTTATGAAAATAATTTAGAACCAGACAGGGGGAGAGTGTTTTCCTCTAACAGGGAACCATACACTGCTCTAAAACTGAAGTATAATTACTCTTGTGGTTTTGCTCTGCTGTTTACTATTAAGGACCAGTAAATAATTAACATATAAAAACTTTCTCAGTTTTTCCTATGTCAACCCACAATTTACTATGGGTCTCTCTTGAATTTCTGAACATGTGTGAGCAGAGGCACTGACTGTCTTTGTTCCCAACCATCTTTTCAAGGATATTTATATAGAGAACAGTCTTGACAGCAGAGATATTACTTCCCTCTGGAGCAGAGAGCAGGTCTGTTTACTGCTTAGATTAATAGTCTCTTTTGGGCCAAAGATCAGGCATGCTTACTGAACATTATGAAAAAAAATTGGGGATCCCTAAGTTCAGGATTCCTTCACCACAACATAATCCATTGCTCCTGCAGCCACCGCCCAATCTCTTTATGCTGCCCTCAGGGAACTGGGGCTTGGTAAATGGCCATAAATGCAGACTCTCTGGCAACTACAAGTGTTGTCATCAGGTCCTTTTTGCCTCTGAACCAGAAATCTCAAGTCTTCAGCTCACATCATGACACTGGGGTAGGCTAACTTGTTAGCTTCTAAGTAGGGTAACACCTCAGACAATGAATAGTTCTCAACATGCTGTTCTGCTTAATTTTTAATTAATTCCTGTACTTCTAGCAACTAAGGACACTTCCAGCCATTGCATTGTCTCTACACCTGTATCTTTTTCCCTATCTTTAAAAAAGTTTTTCTTTTTTATCTTTTTTTTCTTTCTCTCAAATGGCAGCTCAAACAGGTTTGTCCAGTAAATCCAAACAGAAAAGTGGTTCTCAAAGTGTGATCTAAGGACCAGCAGTACCAGGCACACGTAAGTGCACATTCTCAGGCCCCACCCAGGACTTGCTGAATCAGAAACTTGGGGTGGGGCCCATCCATCTGTGTCCTGACAATCAGTCCCTCTAAGTGATGCAGATGCAAACCAGAGACTGAGAACCAGTGAGGAAGAAAAAGGGTCACCTGTTTTTTTCTTGATTAGTAATCAAAATTATAGTTTCCTTTAGTAGTTGACTATAAAAAGCAATATATTATTTCTATGAAATATTCATATTTCCCTCCTCCTCTAGAAACTGAGACAAGTAGTATTGTTATACATTTCTGCACACAGCTTATTAAAAGGCAGCTGGATTCATATCTACTTCTGTGTTGAATATGGTACAATATGTTACTTTGGTTAAAATATATGAAGACACTGTTTCACAAAATTATGTTGTTAGAAAAGGGACGAGCATTTTTATAGTGTTCACAGATAACGATAGTCTTCTTTACTCCTATAACAAAATCTGAAAATGGTGGCTTAGCTTGGTTATAAAATACATAAAATCCACTTGTCTATCTTGTACTTGGAATGAATGTTTTACTTATGTCTGATTTGGAATTCAGTTCAGAATTATGCAGAATTGAATGCTGATATATTTTCAGTATAGAAAGAATAATATATTTATGTATATACATATATATGTATATATATATACACACATATATATGTAAGTACATATATATAAATATAAAAACACTGTGTATGTATATAATTACACATAAATATATACACATATTTAATAGCCTTTTACTATTACCCATGATTTCATCAGAAAAGGCTTCTGGTCTTGGGAATATGTCAAACTTTCAGTGGTAGGGACATTTTATAAATTTCAATTTTTTGTTGTGTTTTGCTTGAAAGCTCAAATTTTATTATTGGCAACAAATACTGCTAGCTGTTTTCTTTGAAGTGACAGACTAACTCTGCCAAATCCCCAAGTCAAATTAACTGTAATTTGTCTATCAGTCATTCCTTCAAGTAAAAATGTCATTCCAGGAAAAGAGCAACTAGTTCAATTCACAACTTAAAACAATCACACAACTGCTTTTCTTCAGAGAGCCAACATGCTTTGGTATACAGCAGAAGTACTCTGGGTGTACTTTGCATTTGACCACACAGAATATTACAGGAGCATGTACCTAATGGTCAAGATTTTTTTAAAATAATGATTTTTATGACTTCGGCACTGTGACAATATGACATATGACATCACAAGTGCATAGGAATGAAGAATATAATGACTACTAGTGCTATTTAGATAGACTTGATGTGACCTATTATTACTTTTGTACCATCAGAACAAATAACACAATAAAAAAGACAAGCAACCAGCATTGTTATGAAATGGTCTCAGGGGACCCCAGGATCCATGGTCACTGCTAGAATTGATGATTTAATGTCTATCTCATCCACTGGACTATCAGTTCTGGGAGAAGAAAGCCCTTGGCTTTTTATCACCATGATGTCCCCAAGCTTACTCCTATACTGAGCACACAGCAAGAACACAATAAACATTTATTCACTGGCTGGATGACAGATGGACAAAGGAAGGAAAGTGGAAACAGACCATGAAGAGAGTATAAGGGAATCTAAAAAAAAAAAAGTATAAGGGAATGTAACTAATACTTATAAGAACTATAACTGTGGAAAGGGAGAATTCATTTAGAAGACCAGAAGAAACAAAGAGAAGGTGTGGCAGGAGCCTGTTAATGCCCATGAAAACAGGCTCCCTCCTTCATCCATCGCAGCAAGAGCACTGGCTGGGAACACGGCAGCAGGGCATTTTTCATCTACCCTTGCTGTTAGGTGTAAGCCACATTTCTCACTTAGCCATTTGTGTGTAAAAGAAAAAAGCAGCCTCGGACTCTCTCCTGCTCCTCTCCATAGCTGGGAAGTGGGTGTGCTATGGCCATTTCAGCCTTGTGGGTTAAGGCAGCGCCCAGAGCACGAAGAGGCAGGATGAGGCAGGGGTTCCAAGGGACCCCACGCTTTTGGCAGGTAGACAAGCACCTTACAGTTTTAATTGGGGTTCAGGCAATGGGGCTGATTTAAAACAAAAGAGAAAGAAGCCCATCTCTCGTCCACACAGCAGTCTGTGTAAGCAGACCAAGGCTCACAGAGGATAATGTTAGGGGTCAAGTACCTTTTATCTTATTGCTAGGCCATCTTCATGGCATGGCCTCCAACTCAGGTGTAGACATCTGTTTGTGATGCCATGTGCACAGGAGCCTTGTAGTCATGGGGAGGGAGAACAAGCAGGGGAAGTGGGAAATGCTCTTTCCCTTTAAGGGTATAACCCCAAAGCTGTAACCATTGCTTCCACTCATGTCCCCAGGACTAGAACCTAGCCTGCTGGCCTCACTGGCTGCCAGTAAAGCTGGGAAATGCAGCCACCAGCTGCATGGCTACGTGTCTGGAAAACAGGTATTGAGGGAGAGTGGACATTGGGGAAAACCTGTTCTCCATAAACCTATTCTTTTCTTTCATTTGCTGTCTGTTCCACATTTAAGCTAAAAATATTTTTAAGTTAAATATTATGCCAATCAATATGTACAAAATAGAAGAGTTGGGTTTGAGGTTTGTTTTTATTTGTTCAAAGGTTTCCTCCTGAAAACTTAAGTTGGATGCCTTGGGAAGACTCAAGAAAGCTGCTAGAAGGGCTACTGAATGAGAAGTGCAAGATATTATTAAATAGAGAGGAGAAATTTTTTTAATGTGAAAGGATTCTTCATTCAGAGTTCTTTGTAGGTATCTTTAAATTCTCAATAAAAAGAAACAAAAATGGGAAAGGAGCAGTCCATTTGGGGTATGCAGAAATGACTGTGCTGAATAGCCAGCAACATGAAAAAAGGGTCATGACCCTACATGAAAAAATTGCTGAAAGTTACTTACATTTTCAACTAAAAGAAAATATTCAAGATATGTTTGCTTTTTTTTTTTATTTTTTAGGATTTCTCCTTAAGGTAGTTTTTGACAGGTAAACTCTAATCCCATCAGAACAGAGAAAATCTCCCCCTGCATATCAACATACTCAAAATTTAATTATCTCAATCTCCCAACATTTGTACTCTTCTCAAAACTTTTCTTCTTAAATGTTTGAATTTGTATTAACTCTTTAATGCAAACTTCTTAGCATGGCATTCCTGCAACCATTCCCTACCCATGTAAGTCTTCAGAATAACCTATCTAATTTACACAGCCAGAATTCTAGCATCCTTGTGTCAGCAATTATATTAGGCAATCAAGTCAAAGTTAAGTAAGCCATGGGTCCTGATTCTATAAAGTTATATCCAGAACATGAGACCATCAAGGAAATGAGCAAATATTTTTTTTCATTCAAAACATATATATAATGTATCCACTATGTGGCAGGCACGATACTAGACACCAAGAACAGAGTGAGTGGAAATATGAGTTGGGGTCTTTGTTCTCATGATGGGGAGGAACTGGTGGCAGGAAACACTTGAGACTGCTTGGTTAAGGGAAGGCTACTTGGAGGAACTGATTACTACGTGCAGTTTGCTTAAATAGCCACACCTGCTACTAATGCATCTAAATTAATGCCTCTAGTAATTCACTGGAAGAACTAAATGAAAAGGAGGAAAATGACAGCAAAAAGTTACAGAAAAGTCAATACAAACAAACATGGACAGGGACTTTTAATTCCAAAGTACAAGAACTGTAGCCCAGGTAGACAGACTTTTTATTGCTCTACTAACATCTGAAATACCCTCTGGAACCACTCTTCTAGGAAATGAGCTGGAGAGGACTAAAAGCCTGAGGGAGAGAGGAATGTTTAGGGAATAAAAACATTAGGGAAAATAGGATGTCTGATAAAAAGCTGAATGTTTCCTCATGTAGGAAAAGCAGTTACACACTGTGACACTCAAGAAGGTTGAATTAAGATCACACCAAAAATTACACAGAAGCAAATGTGGCTCAGTAAAAGGAATAACCTATTAATAATCTGATGCCAGAATCTATAAACATCATCTGTCAATAGGTTATTCCCTGAAGCTCTCTACTGTAGGAAGCATATACATGTAGTTTCACTAGACACAATTTTATATCATTAAGATATAAACTGTTTAAAAATGGGGTGAAAAGATGCTCCACATCACCTCACACCAGTTGGAATGGCCACTATCCAAAGAAAAGAAACAACAAATTGTTGTTGGTGAGGATGCAGAGAAATGAAAACTCTCCTGCACTGTTGGTGGGAATGTAAATTGGTGCAGCCACTGTGGAAAGCAGTATGGATGTTCCTCAAAAAAATAAAAATAGAAATACTATTCGATCGAGTAATTCCACTTCTAGGAATTTACCCAAAAAAACCCCCAAAATCCTGGATTAAAAAAGACATATGCATCCCCATGTTTATCGCAGCACTATTTGCAACAGCCAAGAAACAGAAGCAATCTAAGTGTCCATTCAGTAGATGAATGGATAAAGAAGATGTGGTACATATACACAGTGGAATATTATTCAGTCATAAAAAGAAAAGAAATCCTAACATTTGCAACAATATGGATGGAGCTAGATGGTATTATGCTCAGTGATAAGCCAGGCAGAGCAAGACAAAGACCATATGATTTCACTTATTGTTGGAATATAAAAACAAAGCAAAACAGCAGTAGACTCACAGGCAATGAGAAGTGACTAGTGGTTACCAAGTGGGAGGGGTTGGGGCAGGTTGGGCAGGAGGGTGAGAAGGATAAAGGGGCACAATAATTTGCAATCACAGTATAAGTTAGTCATGGGGATGGTAGTACAGCACGGAGAAAATAGTCAATGATTCTGTAACATCTTACTATGTTGACAGATAGTAATTGCACTAGCTAGGGTGAGGATGTAATAATATGGGTAACTGTTGAACCACTGTGCATTTGAAAACAATATGATTGTCTATCAACAACACTTTCATTAAAAAAGAAAGAAAGAAATGGGGCAACTGTCCTTCCATTTCCCATAGTCAAAAATACTGTATTGTACACTTAACATTTTGTTAAGAGGGTAGATATCATGTTAGGGATTCTTATAATAAAAGGAGGGTGGTGACTGGAGGGAAGGAAGGAAAGAGGGAGGGAGAGAGGGGGAGATCCATGGAGATCAATAAAAGACAAGACGGTTTTTCCTCATCAGCTGTCCCCACCAAACAAGAGCAAGTCTAACAATGATAAATAATCTGTAGCAACCAAACAAGAGCAAGTCTAACAATGATAAATAATCTGTAGCAACTTTAAATCCCTGTGCTACATGCACACTGACGCACAGAAACCTAAGTTTATAAAGAAGAAAACAGGCAAAAACTCTTGAGTAAATAGCCAATAAATTAATTTTTACAAGGAAATAAGGAATTATTTTTATTAAAATTGAGGATAAATAATGCATCAAATCCCTCATGACTGACTAGCACATTATGAAATAGGTAGGCAAGTATTGGTATACTCATCAGAAAAAGCCTTACATAAGCAAAGAGGCTTCACACGATGCATTATTTAAACATGTAATCTGAGGAACTGAAAGAAGGAATTTTTGGCCCTAATTTTAGGATACTTTGTTTAGTTTCGAGTTGAACCAGTTGCTCTAGAATGACAATCAGTAATTTCTTAAATGTCAACTGGATTTTCTTTTTTCAAACTGTTTTTACTAAAGCCATATTACACTTGGTATAAGACATGGCTTCAGTGATGTTAAATGTGAACAATGTGTACCTTAGAATTAATGGAACAAGAGATTCCCCTTTGAATCTCCTTACTAAAAGATCTAAATGCCAGGTTAGGGTTTTACTCCAATGAGAGAAAATATCTTCAAATTATATATCTGATAAGGGATTTATATTCAAAATATATAGAATTCCCACAACTCAACAACAAAAAGAAAAAAAACCCCAATTAAAAATGGATACAAGATTTAGAAACTTCTCCAAAGATACACAAATGCACATGAAAAGATGCTCAACTTCATTAATCACTAGGAAATACAAATCAAAACCACCATGAGATACCACCTCACACCCATTAGAAATCATAAAATGGAATAATAAAAATGGATAATAACAGGTGTTGGGAAGGATGTGGAGAAATCGGAACCCTTGTACATTGCTGGCAGGAATGTGAAAATGGTGTGGCCACTGTGGGAAACATATGGTAGGTTTAAGACTAAAAAACAGAATATTGCTTATTCCAAAAAATAAAAATGAAAAATAGAATTACCACATGATTCAGCAATTCCATTTCTGGGTACAGACCCAAAAGAATTGAAAGCAGAGTCTTATCTTAGAGAGAGATTTGTACATCCGTGTTCATAGCAACATTAGTCACAATTGCCAAAAGGTGTTAGGATCTGATATGTCTATTAAGGGGTGAATGGATGAATGAATTGTATGTGGTTTATACATACAATGGGATGTAACGGAAGTATTCAGTCTTTAAAGGCAAGGAAATTCTGATAATATGCAACTGCATGAACTGTGAAGACACTGTGCTAAGCGAAACAAGCCAGACACAAAAGGACAAATAGTGTATGATTCAGTTTATATGAGGTAAACAGGATAGTCAAATTCACAGAGACAGAAAGTAAATGATGGTTGCCAGGAGCTGGAGGTGGAAAGGGGAGGAGGATTTATTGTTTAATGGGTACAGATTTTCGATTTGGGATGATGTAAAAGTTCAAAAATGGATAGTGGTGATGGCTGAATAATGTGACTATGCTAAATGCCAATGAACTGTATGGTTAAAGATGGTTACAATGGTGAATTTTATATTATGTACAATTTATCATAAAAATTAACTTAGAAAATTGTTAACTGGTGTTCTAAGTGTGACCTCTGTATGTATGCCTGGGGTCTTGTTTTTAATAAATTTCATGTGCTCTTAAAATAAAATCTAGTGCATTAGTGAAAAAGTGTTAAATGCATGACTAGAGATTTCTAGAGCACCTTTCATACGCATAGATTCATCGGGGGTTTTGACCTAAGGTGCTCCTAGATGAAGTTTTCCTGAAGTTACTGTAGGGCCATGATTTTCAAAAAGGACGTGCTGCCCCATTGGCAGAGTAATGGAAATTTATGGGAGCATTTTTGGGGTGGTTGGGTGTATTACAGAATATACAGAGCAATCCTATCAATGAAACATTGTCCTGTGTTCTGCACAATTTTCAAATGATCCTCTGGACATCCTTTTGGTTTATAAAAAACAGAATTATAATCTGAGCCTAGAACTCAACCCCAATTTTCCATATGAACACAAGACTTTTTCTGAGTGGCTTTTATATATAGTAAATTTTTCCAGGAAATATTTCATCGATGGACAGAAGACTATCTCCTTATCATTTAGAAATTTCAGAAAAACTATCTATTTCTGATAATGGATAGTCTCCAAGGCACACCAATTGCAGTTTGCACGTGTCCCAAACTACAAATGCCTCCATGTATATGATTTCTAATCATGGCTGAGCATTTACACACTGAAAAATATATTACAAATTACCTTCTTTTATTGCTCTAATATGTTACAGTGAGGGTGTCATATTGATAATTTTTTAATAAGGATATAAAGATAGATTATTATCTACACATTTTATTTCAGGATATTAGGAGGCATTGAAATTATCTGCTATAAAAATGTATACTGTAGATACTGTAAATGTCTGTTTTCCACAGACTGTGAAGCATCACAAGGAAGAACTTTCTTCTCTTCCTTCCATTCATTCATGTGCAGTGCTCAGAGGAAGGATGTCTACCAGTTAGAGATGGAGAATAACAAAGGTCATTCTTACATTAGCTGTAAGGCTGGGCAAGTTTCTTTCCAACTCTAAGAAGCCTACGACACTACCAATGGTTCTCAGATGCTTTTAGGTTATGAACAGTACAGGAGCCAGCAATCTATTAACCCACTCACTCTCACTGGTTATGGTTTATGCCATCCATCTCTCAACTCCTACAGGCAACGTGATACCCCAGCTGACATACCCCAATGATGACAAGTAAGCCTGTCATAACAACCTTTATAGACCTTGTCAACTTACAAACCTAGGCTAAGAGAAAAAGAGCACCTGGAACCTGCTTGGGGAACTGTACCAAATCACTAAGAAGCATAGATACACATTTTTGTAGAACATTATGTCATTATGTACAGTAGAAGTTCCATTCCCACCCCCAACCAATGACATTACGAATAGTGGGGGGAAAAGTGAAACTGAAAATAACCTTATAAATACACACACTACTGTCAAAATTCCCACATAGTTTAAAAGGACTAAAATTCAATTACAGTATGTAGAATTAAAGGGCCAAAATTAGAATGAAAACTTAGTATGAGTAATCATAAAGTCAACCTAGAATACTAAATACCAATATACAAACATTCACAATGGAATTATTGACGGACTCTGCTTCCTCCAACAGTGCTCTACAATCATTTCTAGTCAAGCAAATGCAAAAAGTACTTCTACTACTGACCTTACGATTATTTATAAGAATAACTGATCAATTTTGCACAAAGGAAAATGAACTAAATAATATTTTTTATTGAATGATTTTCAAGTTCTGTTTTTCCCAATGAGTATGTTAAGATACTATCCAACTCTACTTTCTGAAAGATTGCATTTCTGTGATCACTCTTTTATCACAAGTACTAGTTTTTACCTATGTTTCCCATGCAAGCAAAAGAGTTCCCCCAGAGTAAGAACTGAGTATTTTAATTCTTACATGTTCAGTGCCTAGCATAATGCTCAGTAAGCAGTAAACTCTATCAGTTTTTGTTAATGCATGAAAATGACTACTTTATAGTTCTTATTATGTGACAAGTACTGTTAAGCATTTAGCACTCACTGCTTCCCATCAATCTTAGTAAGCATTATGTCATTATCATGTTATAAATGGCACAACTGAGGCTAAATAAAAATTAATCAAGTTGCCCAATCCCACACCACTTATAAGCAGAGATCCAGGAGTCAAAGGTTTTCTATGAATTTAACCTTCTCTTTGATTTTCAACGAAGTAAAACATAATGCAAGTCACATGGGATGACACTGCCAAAATGGTGCAGTAACTGTTATGGAAATATTTTTGAATACTTAACTTTAGTATTTTGATTCTATCTATGATTTATTTTATTGCCAAGCCAGAAAAAATTAGGGCTCATAGCCCCAAACAGCATTCATTCTTTTTTGGACACAGAATATGATGTGTTTAATAGTAATCTAGTTTTTATAAGTACTATATATAGTGAAAAGTACCTCCAGTAAAAGAACAATTTAGTTAAAAGAACTAACTAGTAATAAAATAGTTGAAGAAGTAAAAATAATTACATGGCATATTTAATTTCACAACAGACAGAAAAAAACCTCTGCCAAAATTCTGCAGGTAAACTGAAAAATAAGGACTGCCATTAAAAATGCTAAGTATCTCATGCCATGTAAATTAGTGAAACATCACATGGAAGTATTATATCAACACTGAAGTAGGGTTTTATTTTTACACTGAGAATAGCACAGTTACTTTTCCATTAGCAGCTTCATGATGCAATATTAACACTTTAAATGACAAGAAAGAGAAAGAATTAAGAGCGACTCTAATGCAACAGATCTCTAGATCTCTAGATGGGAGGTGCGATTTGTGCAAAGACAGAATCACTGAGCAAGAAAGGACATGTAAAGGTCACCTAATATCCCTGTTGGCCTCTGGGAGCACTATAAGACTACACCATTACTGACAGATGAAAATCTGTCATTTGTAGAGATTTTACAGGAAGTGAAAAAAATATCCAACTTCCTCTAAGGTCACTCCAGAGGTGAATGATATTTAGAATCATAAAAATTCCTACTTGTACCCAAGAGGAATCTGAATACCCCATCTTAAATCCATTTACTTTTGCTTAGTCTTTGTGGAAAGTGTTAAACGGCTGGCCATTACAATACATCCTCACAGTCTTTGGCTTTCTCTTTTGAGGGGACAAAAATGTCATCTTCAGCTTCCTCTCATAGTCTTTATACCTGTTATACATCCTTCTCTCTGGTGCCCCTCTATTACACTTAAAAGGACCAGCATTAGGTGGTACCCTAATGCTCTGAAGTATCCATCAGCTATTATTAAATCCTCATTCTCAATTCTCCAATTGCTGGTTATCTTTGTAAGTCATCAAATGAAAGCTGAGAAATCACAGAGAATGTTAGAGAAGAGATGGGCAAGGAGGAGTGAGAAAATTAGGTAAGCCTCCAATAATTTCTGATGATTTTGAAGGCAACCCATTAAAAGGTAAATTGTGAGTGCTCAGAAATCAGTGACATGAGTAAGTAGCATAGGTTCGCTAAAAAAGCTCATTTCTATTTTGATCAGATTATGAGAGAGAAAATGGCATAACTATACCTGAGACTTAGAATAGATTAATTTCAGCAAAGCCTTAACAACATGTCCCCTAATACACTTGTGCTCAATGTAAGAATGCAATGCTAGAGTCTAGTTCATTTAGGTGGGTTTGTATCTGTATCTTTTAAATTTATGTTGATTAATGAGTTACTATCAGTGCGTGAATAATGTGCTATAAAATTCAGTATTTAGTCATGAGGTGGGCAAAAAAGACTGAGGGAATACCAGTATCTCTAAATATCTCAAAATTCAGTAAAAATAGCCTAGAATAAATTATTTCACATGTTAAAATGGATATAGGATACAGAACCTAAACTCAAAATGTCCAGTTTCTCAAATGGATGCTACTGCTATGAGCTAAGTAGTTATATAAGGAATTCTAGTGGAATAGAATTAACATGTCAACAGTTTACTAAACACAAAACTGAGCGATGGAGAATCTACCCTAAACAGACCAAATTACTAGAGGTCATGTAGAGATCAAAGTCTAAGCACTTGCTATTTTTCAAATATATCTGGGTTTTGCAAGTAGGTATGGGCCCACCCACAGAAGGGCTACTAGATGTCTAGTGGTAATGGGATAAGGATGATTAAAAAACTAAAATCACTTAGCTTAAATAAAAGACTGAGGGGTTCTAGAGTAGGGACCATTCTGTAATTCAAACATCTGAACTCTTTTGAGATGCTATATAAAAGAGAACTTACACACATACTGCCAGAGGGAAATGAATACAAGGACCACAGAGCCAAATGGAACCTCGATGTGTCAGCCTCCCGTGGGTGGCCTTGCAAGTCGGCGCTGAGTCTCCCCTGAAGCTGCAGTCAGTACTTGGCAACGTTCCCGAAGGGAAAAAAAATCCAGCTTCACAAATTATTTTTTAAAAAGTTCAGTGAAGATTTTGTGGGGAAACAAGGAATGTGATTCACATCACACAATGGGTACCAGAAATCTAACAATATTATGTAACCATGTGCATCCGTTCTTCACCATTTCACTGGAAGTCACCCAAACCCTCTCCCATGCTCTTGGTGTCTCAGAAACCATCCTCCATGATCAGACACAACAAATACTAGTATGTGACTGAAAAAGGACCATCTATTATTTTTCCTTGGTTTTATAAAAATCTCTCCCCCAACTAAAGGAGCTGTTTAACGCAAGAAGGGTTTCTTTCTAGTTGGAGTGATTTTGATTGCTTTTGAAATGGTAGTTCTAAGAGCAAAACATCTCTGAAAACATGAAACTGAAGAGAATTCCACTGATTTTGCTTGTGCATCAACATAGCCAAATCTGGAAGATAATAGCATAAAAGTTCTTTTCCGGCTGTTTGTATTAACCTTGGCATACAGGTGTAAATCCTCAGTTTGAGATGTATGAGAGGATCTGTTTCCTATTCTATAAAATGAGATGATAATAATACAAACTTCCTCAGTGAGTTGCTGTAGAATTTAATAAAAATACTTGAAAGAGTCGGGCAAATATGTGGCACATTAGCATATACTCAATATCTATTAATGAAGTAAGCTGGTATTTATAGATCCCTTCGGACACTGCCTCACAAATGGTAAGCACTGTGTAAGTATCTGTTAAGAAATAAAACAACTGAACACCTTTCCAGTGACTTTCAACCATGCAATAAAATTCCATGATCCAGTAGGAATATAGCAGGGATAATTTCAGCTTTTTGAAAAGAAGGATGGACTAAGTGACCCCAAAAATCATTTTGGACTCAACTTCCTATCAGTCTATGACTGAAAGTATTTTGAAGTGTGGCGCTCACATGTTAGAAACAAACAGCCTGCCTTAACATATAGATTAACTTGTATTTTAAAATTTAATAAGAACCCAGAGCTTATAAAGAATAATAATGCATTTCTAAATACATATGACATTTAAAGAAATTCTTTCTTGTTGACACAAACATAATTAAGGAGTGGAAAATTTCACTAGCACACCCAGTGGTAAACAGTTGACATTCTTAAGCTCTCAATCTCTAAATCAGTGCCTTCTAACAAATTTTTCTCTAATCACCAAAGCCATATTCAATTAACTTCTCAAATACTTCTCAAAACAACATGCTGTTCCTGATTTAAGATCTAATTTCCTTCTTAACATAATCTCCAACGAAGTAAATATGTGTCTTCATAATGTAGCCAGTTTCTCTAAGGTTCATGTACCTCCCATAAAATACCACCTAATAGGGGTGTGAGAACCAAATGAGGTTAATAATACAACAGCATATAAGCTGCAAAATACTATATACGAATGAGCTTCTCACAGACTGTATGCTTGGAACACTAATAATATGAAGAATGCCAAGAGGTGTTCTGTGAATTCCATGGCTACATAGTATAATAATGTATGTACCTACCTATCAATAATCACTCTAAATGTAAATGGACTGAATACGCCAATCAAAAGACAAAGAGTCACTGAATCGATAATAAAAAAACAAGATCCATCTATATGCTGCCTACAAGAGACTCACTTTAAACCCAAAGACATACACGGACAAAAAGTGAAGGGATGGAAAAAGGTATTTCATACAACTAATAGGGAGAAAAAAGCAGGAGTTGCAGTACTTGTATCAGACAAAATAGACTTCAAAACAAAGAAAATCACAAGAGATAAAGAAGGATATTACATAATAATTAAGGGGTCAATCCAACAAGAAGATATAACCACTATAAATATCTATGCTCTCAACAAAGGAGCACCTACATATGTGAAACAAATACTAACAGAATTAAGAGGGGAAATAGAATGCAATGCATTCATCCTAGGAGACTTCAACACTACACTCACTCTGAAGGACAGATCAACCAGACAGAGAATAAGTAAGGAGACAGAGGTACTGAACAACACATTAGAACAGATGGACCTAACAGACATCTTCTACAGAACTCTACACCCAAAAGCAGCAGAATACACATTCTTCTCAAGTACACATGGAACATTTTCAAGAATAGCTCATATACTAGGCCACAAAAAGAGCCTCAGTAAATTCAAAAAGATTGAAATTGTACCAACCAGTTTCTCAGACCACAAACGTATGAAACTAGAAATAAATTATGCAAAGAAAATGAAACAAGTGGGACTATATCAAACCAAAAGCTTCTGTACAGCAAAGGATACTATCAGTAGAACAAAAAGACATCCTACAGTATGGGAGAATATATTCATAAATGACATATGTGATAAGGGGTTGACATACAAATTATATAAAGAACTCATGCACCTCAACAAACAAAAAGCAAATAAGCCAATTAAGAAAAGGGAAGAGGAGCTAACAGACATTTTTCCAAAGAAGGAATTCAGATGGCCAACAGGCACATGAAAAGATGCTCCACATTGCTAATCATCAGAGAAATGCAAATTAAAACCACAATGAGGTATCACCTCACACCAGTTAGGATGGTCATGATCCAAAGACAAACAACAAATGCTGGCGAGGATGTGGAGAAAGGAGAACCCTCCTACACTGCTGGTAGGAATGTAAACTAGTTCAACCATTGTGGAAAGCAGTACAGAGGTTCCTCAAAACATTCGAAATAGAAATACCATTTGACCCAGGAATTCCACTTCAAGGAATTTACCCTAAGAATGGAGGAGCCCAGTTTGAAAAAGACAGATGTACCCCTATGTTTATCACAGCACTATTTACAATAGCCAAGAAATGGAAGCAACCTAAGTGTCCATCAGTAGATGAATGGATAAAGAAGATGTGGTACATATACACAATGGAATATTATTCAGCCATAAGAAGAAAACAAATCCTAACATTTGCAACATGGATGGAGCTAGAGGGTATTATGCTCAGTGAAATAAGCCTGGCGGAGAAAGACAAGTACCAAATGATTTCACTCATCTATGGAATATAAGAACAAAGAAAAAAACTGAAGTAACAAAACAGCAGCAGAATCACAGAACCCAAGAATGGACTAACAGTTACCAAAGGGAAAGGGACTGGGGAGGATGGGTGGGAAGGGAGGGATAAGGGGGAAAATGAGACATTACAATTAGCACACATAATGTAGTGGGGGGGGAGGGCGGGACACAGGAAAGGCAGTATATACAAGTAATGATTCTATACCATTTCACTAAGCTGATGGACAGTGACTGTAAAGGTATATGTGGGGGGGACTTGATAATAGGGGGAGTCTAGTAACCATAATGTTGTTCAAGTAAATGTACATTAACAATATCAAAAGAAAAGGAAAAATCCCATAAACACATGGAAGCTTCACAACATGCTCCTAAATAACCAATGGATCAATGACCAAATAAAAATTGAGATAAACCAATATATGGAGACAAATGACAACAATAATTCAACACCGCAAACTATGTGGGATGCAGCAAAGGCCGTGCTAAGAGGAAAGTATATTGCAATACAGGCCTACCTCAGGAAAGAAGAACAATCCCATATGAACACTCTAAACTCACAATTAATGAAACTAGGAAAAGAAGAACAAATGAGGCCCAAAGTCAGTAGAAGGAGGGACATACTAAAGATTAGAGCAGAAATAAATAAAATTGAGAAGAATAAAACAATAGAATCAATGAAAGCAAGAGCTGCTTCTTCGAGAAAATAAACAAAATAGATAAACCCTTAGTCAGACTTATTAAGAAAAAAAGAAAGTCCATACACATAAACAGAATTAGAAATGAAAAAGGAAAAATCACTACGGACACCACAGAAATACAAAGAATTATTAGAGAATACTATGAAAAATTACATGGGAACAAACTGGATAACCCAGAAGAAATGGACAACTTTCTAAAAAAATACAACCTTTCAAGGCTGACCCAGAAAGAAACAGAAAATCGGAACAGACCAATTACCAGCAACAGAATTGAATTGGTAATTAAATAACTACCTAAGAACAAAATCCCTAGACCAGATGGCTTCACCACTGAATTTTATCAAACATTTAGTAAAGACCTAATACCCATTCTCCTTAAAGTTTTCCAAAGAATAGAAGAGGGAATACTTCCAAACTCATTCTACAAGGCCAGCATCACTCTAATTCCAAACCCAGGCAGACACCATAAAAAAGAAAATTACAGACCAATATCCCTGATGAAAATATATGCAAAAATACTCAACAAAATATTAGCAAACCGAATTCAAAAATACATCAAAAGATCATCCATCATGATCAAGTAGGATTTATTCCAGGGATGCATGGATGGTACAACATTCAAAAATCCATCAAAATGATCCACCACATCAAGAAAAAGAAGGACAAATACCACATGATCATCTCCATAGATGCTGAAAAAGCATTTGACAAAATTCAACATCCATTCATGATAAAAACTCTCAACAAAATGGGTTTAGAGGGTAAGTACCTCAACATAATAAAGGCCATATATGACAACCCTCAGCCAACATTATACTTAACAGTGAGAAGCTGAATGCTTTTCCTTTAAGATTGGGAACAAGACTAGGATGCCCACTCTCCCCACTTCTATTCAACATAGTACTGGAGGTCCTGGCCATGGCAATCAGACAACACAAAGAAATAAAAGGCATCCAGACTGGCAAGGAAGAAGTCAAACTGTCCCTGTTTGCAGATGACATGCTATTGTACATAAAAACCCTAAAGAATCCACTCCAAAACTACTAGATCTAATATCTGAATTCAGAAAAGTTGTGTGACACAAAATTAATACACAGAAATCTGTTGCATTCCTACACACTAATGATGAACTAGCAGAAAGAGAAATCAGGAAAACAATTCCATTCACAGTTGCATCAAAAAGAATAAAATACCTAGGAATAAACCTAACCAAGGAAGTGAAAGACCTATACTTTGAAAACTACAAGACACTAATGAGAGAAATTAAAGAAGATACCAATAAATGGGAACACATCCCATGCTCATGGATAGGAAGAATTAATATTGTCAAAATGGCCATTCTGCCTAAAGCAATCTACAGATTCAATGCAATCGCTATCAAAATACCAACAGCATTCTTCAATGAACTAGAGCAAATTGTTCTAAATTCATATGGAACCACAAAAGACCCCGAATAGCCAAAGCAATCCTGAAAAGGAAGAATAAAGCAGGGGTATTACGCTCCCCAACTTCAAGCTCTGCTACAAAGCCATAGTAATCAAGACAATTTGGAACTGGCACAAGAATAGAACCACAGACCAATGGAACAGACTAGAGAGCCCTGACATAAACCCAACCATATATGGTCAATTAATATACAATAAAGGAGCCATGGACATACAATGGGAAATGACAGACTCTTCAAAAGCTGGTGTTGACAAAACTGGACAGCTACATGTAAGATAATGAAACTGGATCACTGTCTAACCCCATACACAAAAGTAAACTAAAATGGATCAAAGACCTGAATGTAAGTCATGAAACCATAAAACTCTTAGAAGGCAACATAGGCAAAAATCTGAATATAAGCATGAGCAACTTCTTCCTGAACCCATCTTCTTGAGCAAGGGAAACAAAAGCAAAAATGAACACATGGTACTACATCAAACTAAAAAGTTTCTGTAAGGCAAAGGACACCATCAACAGAACAAAAAAAGGCATCCTACAGTATGGGAGAATATATTTGTAAATGACACATCCAACACAGGGTTAACACCCAAAATATATAAAGAGTTCATATGCCTCAACACCCAAAAAGCAAATAACCCGATTAGAAAATGGGCAGAGGATATGAAGAGACAATTCTCCAAAGAAGAAATTCAGATGGCCAACAGACACATGAAGAGATGCTCCACATCACTAATCATCAGGGAAATGCAAATTAAAACCACAATGAGATATCACCTCACACCAGTAAGGATGGCAGCATAGAAAAGACTAAGATCAACAAATGCTGCCAAGGATGTGGACAAAGGGGAACCCTCCTGCACTGCTGGTGGGAATGTAAGCTAGTTCAACCATTGTGGAATGCAATATGGAGGTTCCTCAAAAAACTAAAAAGAGAAATACCATTTGACCCGGGAATCCCATTCCTTGGAATTTACCCAAAGAATACAACTTCTCAGATTCAAAAAGACCTATGCACCCCTATGTTTATCACAGCACTATTTACAATAGCCAAGATATGGAAGCAACCTAAGTGTCCATCAGTAGAGGAATGGATAAAGAAGATGTGGTACATATACACAATGGAATACTATTCAGCCATAAGAAAGAAAGAAATACTACCATTTGCAACAACTTGGATGGAGCTGGAGGATATTATGCTCAGTGAAATAAGCCAGGCAGAGAAAGACAAGTGCCAAATGATTTCCCTCATTTGTGGATTATAACAACAAAGCAAAACTGAAGGAACAAAATAGCAGCCAACTCACAGACTCCAAGAAGAGATCAGTGGTTACAAAGGGGAGGGGTGTGGGAGGGCAGGTTGGTAGGGAGGGAGAAGGGGATTGAGGGGTATTATGTTTAGTACACATGGTGTGGGGGATTACAGGGAAAACAGTGTAGCACAAAGAAGGCAAACAGTGAATCTGTGGCATCTTACTACACTGATGGACAGTGACTGCATTGGGGTATGGGTGGGGACTTGATAATATGGGTAAATGTAGTAACCACATTGTTTTTTCATGTGAAGCCTTCTTAAGAGTGTATATCAATAATACCTTAATAAAAAACAAAAAAAAACTCTAAGAAAAAAATTACAATGTATGTACCATACTTTCTTTATGAGGGTTCACAATGCACATCAGCATTTTAAAGATCAAAGTGTCCCACATTAAAACATCTGTTACCTTTAACTCAACATTTCTTAGATGTAACAGACTGGGGAGCCATTTTACTTGATTTATGAAAATTCAGTGTTCTGGAGGAAACTGTTTGGAAGATAAAGTACTATATACAACATCAACTGTTATGTTAGTTATCAAAAAAAAATTTTTTTTCTGAAAAACAGTATCAGTAAATGGAAAGAATTTTGAAAAATGCTTCCTGCCTTCCCTCAGAAATACTCAAATTGCATAACCTAAAAAAAAAGACAAAAAAACAAAAAAACTATTGCTCTGAAGAACATCATACTGTAAAAATTCAAGTTAACATTATTCTTACAAGTATCAACTGATAAAATTACTTCAGATAATACAGAAATGAAGCCTCTAATTTGCAAATGATTATCTCCCTCTTTAAAAATGTCATGAAAATCTGTGAAGTCCACAACCAAAAGGGTCAGCTGTCTGATCAATTTCCAAACTCTTGATTTCTACTGAGTTTCTCCTAGACACTTACTATCCACAATGGAAATACCAGAATACACTATACTTACATGCAAACTTCTTGTCTAAATACAAAATTGAACATAGTAGATCTTGTCTCATAGGAACATTTTTCTAACATGGAAAAGTTCTTAAAGGATCACCTGGTTCATTCCTCCCATTTTTCTTAACTAAACTGAGGTCCAGAAAAATGACAGAAAAGCTGGTCTCTGTGAGCTGTTGTGTTTTAATCTACTTTCTGCCAACTGTCACATGCTCACATCACGTGCAAACAGTTATAATGTTTCCCCCCACATCTGTAAGAAAAACTTGTCTATAATGAGCTAACCTAAAAGAGAGGCTGCCTATGTAAAAGTCACTTGCAGGGTGCTGGTGGGATCATTTAGAAGAGAAGCAGTCATCTTCCAGAAGAGGACACAGGGAGCTCATTTGCAACAGAGCTGCCTCTAAGCACAGACTTATTTAGGAAGCAAAGCAACAGGAGGGATTCATTTATTTACTGATGGGTAAGGACTGACCCAACCAACCAAAGGAGCTCAACATTAACTACTACACATCGAGCATCTAGTGTGTGCCCAGCACTTAACACATTCTAATCCTAACTACAAACCCTATGAGACAGATGTTTTCTGCCAATTCCACAGATGAGGAGATCAAGCTCCCCAGAAATTTAGAAATGTACCATGGCCATTCGGCCAGTTAAAGTGTTGAAGTTGAATTCTGCCTGAGGACTTAGGATCTCTGAGCATAAAAAAGAGAGATGGAGAAAATCTACCTGGAGATAAACACAACTAAGGATTCTTGGACATTCAAACAAGAAACAAAGCATATTTCCAAATGTTATCCATTTGCTGAAAAAGAAGACAGTAAATAGAAATGTCTCAAGTGCCTGCTATGGACCACCCACTGAGAGAGTAATGCTTGAACATAAGCTGTGCTCATTTTCTAGGATTTAGGCTTTTCTAGAAGACACTATTTCAAAAGAAATGTTGGTGGCGGGGGAGGGGACTGCAGAGGATTCAATCCATAAAGTCTTGCTCAAACACAAAGGACTGGCCTCAGAGCGATGGTTCCTGCGGTGTCACTCTGTCAAGCCCATCTGGAGTTGGGCCTGAACAGGGCACAAGGGCGCTGTAATAAACAAGCAAGGAAAGCCTACAAAGAGCTGTTTCACCAAGCCTCTGTGGGGCTCTGAGGGCACACGGCACTGGTGCCAGCAGCTGTGGCCTGGATAGTACTCTCACCTCGGCATGGGAAACATCACAAGGACACAAGACACCCACAGCAAATTCATGCGCAGCCTATCTGGGTGGGCAGGGAGCACTGGCAGAGGCCAGGCCACCTCTGACCTCAACAACTTTAGAAAACATCACCACTGTGAGCCACAGCAAGAGTGGAGGAAAATGGTGGAGTCCCTGTGGAAGCCCAGAGCAGAGACACAGCTAGGAGATTCGCCCTCAGGAACACCAGGATGAACTGGGAGGAACTTGAAGGGATGGACTTCCTGAGGTGGCAGGAGAAGCACGGTGCATATGAAGAAAACAGTGTTTAGCCATTTGCACTGTGACTTTTTATGCAAAGGTCCCTGTGGAAAAGAAAAAAATTATCTATAAACACTGTAAAAAAAAGTAGCATGCTGACTAAGCATGCGAACACCTCATTAAAATGAGTTTTGGAATTAGAAATCATTTCATCTCAATTCTCAAAAACCCTTCTTTAGAACAAGTGTACTTTTTTGTTAGTGATATCAGTAGATGCATAAAATTTTCTCAAGCAGTGTAACAGCCTGAGCTTAAAGAGTTTCTCTTTAGAAGTCTCTATATATTTCCAACTTAAAATTAAAATAAAGAGTACTTTCAGTTTTGAGTAAGTAGAAAGTGACTCAGAGTGTGGCTATTCAAATGTTTCGTATCGTAAATGAAATTTCAAACCAATTAATTCTGAAGTTCTCCAGAGTTATCTCTACTCGCTTTGCCATCTGCCTACCAGCCACTATGATCTATGATAATTTCATTCAGGAATTTGAGGTGGACATATATGACACAGAAAACAATGTACATGTGATTTTCCAGAACAAACAAATCACCATGGATTAATGGACTCCTGGAAAGTCAAATTAATTAAATACTAGGTCAGGGTTATCCAAACTGTTACCCCCTAAAATAAGATGGTTGAGTTTATGAGAAAGCATTAAGAAGCCATCCTAGGATAAATGTATCACTCATTATGTAATTATGATAACAAACCTTATACTTTTAATGCTTTTCAAGCTCACATAAGTAATTCAGATGAAAATTTTTCAATTTTTAAAAGCAAACCTTTTACTTCTGAACCTTCTCTGAAGTCCAATTTCCTATTTCTCTCTTATTCAATCTATTCAAACCACAGTGAACTACCACTTTAGTATTCCTAAATATACCTGGCATATTCTAAGTCAGGGTCTTTGCACTTGATGTTTCTAATTCTTGGGACTCTTTTCTCCCAGTCATTATTGTAGTTTACTCCACCATCTCTTTTTAGGTATTTGCTCAAATGTTACCTTCTCACTGAAGCTTTCCAAGAACAGTGATTGAAAATTTCAACCGCCAACCCCAATTTCTCTTTTCTCTTCATTATCTCTCTTTTCTGATTCATTTTTCTCCATAGAATCTAACACTATATAATATAGGTTTAACTTACATATCTTGATTACTGTCTCTTTTATAACCCTTTCTCTGCTCATTTTTTTCAACCTCTTCTCCATTCTCTCTCTCTTTTAAAAATTAAGTTTATTTAAACTAAAAGAAAAATCAAAAAAATATTTACCCATTCCACTCGACCACCCCTGCAGGCAGCCACTTAATTTTTTTTTTAGACTTTTTTAAGATTCCACATTGTGGAATCATATGGCATTTGTCTTTCACTGACTTACTTCATTAACACAGTGCCCTCAAGGTCCATCCATATTGTAGCAAATGGCAAGATTTCATTCTTATTTATGACTGAATAGCATTTCCTTGTGCATGCATATATAAAAATAATCACATTTTCTTTATCTATTTATCCACTGACGGACACTTACATTATTTCCCTACCTTGGCTAATGTGAATGCTGCAGAGAACACAGCGTGCAGATACCTTTTCAAGTTAGTATTTTTGTTTTATTGATATAAATTCCTAGAAGTGGAATTGCTAGATCATATGGTAGTTCAACTTTTAATTTGTTGAGAAATCTCCATACTGTTTTCATAGTATGGATTTGCATTCCAACCAACAGTACAAAAGGGTTCCCTTTCTCCCTATCCTTTCCAACACCTGTCATTTCTAGTTTTCTTGGTAATAGACACCCTAGCAGATGTGAGGTAACAGATAGCTCACTGTGACTTTGATTTGCATTTCCTTGATGTTTAATGATGTACAGCATCTTTTCACATACCTGTTATCCATTTGTATGTCTTCTTTGGGAAAATGTCTACTCAGATATCCTGTCCACTTTTGAATAAGGTTTTATGTTTTTGTTTTTGCTATTGAGCTGTATGAGTTCTTTATGTATTTTAGATAAGCCTCTTATCAGATCTATGGTTTGCAAATACTTTCTCCAAAATTCAGGTTTTCTTTTCATTTTGTTGATGGTTTCCTTTGCTGTGCAGAAACTTGTTAGTCTGACGTAGTCCCAGTTATTTTTGCTTTTGCTGCCTTTGGTTTTGGTATTAGATTTTAAAAAATCATCACTGAGATCTATGTCAGCAATGCCTGTTTTCCTTTAGTTTTATGGTTCCAGGTCTTTAATCCATTTTGAGTTAATTTTTGTGTATGGTGTTAAGACTGTGGTCTAGTTTCATTCTTTTGCATGTGGCTGCCCAATTTTCCCAACACCATTTACAAAAGAGACTGTCCTTTTTCCATTTTATATTCTTGGATCCCTCATCATAAATTAATTGATTACATATGGTGGATTTATTTCTGGACTCTGTAGTCTGTTCCACTGACCTGTGTGTCTGTTTTTAATGCCAACATCATGCTGTTTAACCACTACAGCTTTGTAATATAGCTTTAAATCAGGGAGCAGGCATCTTTGTCTTCTTCTCAATCTTGGAGAAAAAGTTTTCAGCTTTTCAAGATTGAATATGGTGTTAGCTGTGGGCTTGTCATATATGGCCTTTACTATGTTGAGGTAGAATAAGTGAACTTACATACTTGGGGATTTGGTTCACCTTACAGAAGGGTATCTTAAATCTCTCATTCACCACTAGGTCTAGGGGATAAGAACCTATTCTTTCCTTGTTTGTTTTTTTCACTTCTTCCAACAGGACGCATGGCACATATCCAGTACACAGTAAGTGCTCACTGAACATATTTATAAGAGAGGAAAAGTGTTTGGGAGAATCACGAAAATGAACATGGCACCCTTGACCACTAAGGCCTGCTCCAACAGCTCCAATAAATCTGCCTGCTCATATGTGCATTAGCTTTCTAATAGTCTGCTCGGGGACACACTGGATTTTTTTTTACTTAAACACCTAACTGCATAACTCTGTTATCATTCTTTCTGGAATGCCATTGCTACTTAAAATTTCAAAACCTCAATTATAATCACTGATCTTTAGTAATAAAGACATCAGCCTACGCACTGACTTTGACACCTTAATGACTAAGAGTACAAAGTCTTGAGAACTAGACCACTTAAATATATTTAAAGAAGGTAAGCACACAGGAGTTTTTGTTTAACCTTGAAATCATTTGATTTCAGAATAAAAACAACATCCTTAACCACCAACTTTTTAAATCACTAAAACCTTTAACTGTTACAGACCTGGCATACCCCCAAAAAAGACTTAAAAAATCACTATATGCTTTATACAAATATTGTCTGACAGAAATACAGAATTTAAATTGCTAATACTATCAGAGAAATTTTAGTTTCCTATTTTATATAAGAAAAAATAATCCAATTATGATTACAATATCCAAAAGAGAAAATAATTCACGTGTTTGATAATATAAACTCTGAATGGTTTGTCCTTATTCATGTAAGACTCTATTAAAAGCATTAATCTCTTCCTTTCACCAAGAAAAGCTCAATAATTCAAACTGCATAATCTCATGGAGCCAATAACTTTGAAAAATCTCTGCACTTCAGTTAGAAATACAATATTTACAGACAATCCAATTCAAAATGAATTAAAAAGCAGGTTAAAGCAGAATAAAGAATAACTGATGTATTATTATACTTTTTTCTGTCATATATAATAGGTATTTTTGCACTAATATTTCTCATGAAAGATGAAACTATATTTCAGAAATAATCTACTCTAAAAATATTGTGTCTATAACCTAATAAGATATAAATCTAAGTCTTTCACAATTAGACCCTACATATAATTCTGGAGCACAGCCTAGTAAGTAATTGCTGAGGCCAAAGCTCTAGTTACAAAAAGCAAAATCTTTCTGAGGTCTTGCAACTTGGAGAAAATACCATTTGCAAGAGGTATTTTAGATTTCTCTAAATATGGTACATGTACAATGTACCCATCATTTGTTTTACTATAAAGAAAAAACTAAAAAATTCTGTAATAATTAAACTATTATTTGTCAACCATGAACCTAAATAAAGTTACTCTAGTTAAGAATATAAATTATGACAGAAGCTTGTTTATCTAAGGAATATCCAAATAAAAAAATGAAAGTCTCAGAAATGCCAGTCTGGAAATGATTGTATAAACAAGAGTTCACAGAATCAGTTTATATGAACCCATTCCCGCAAGTGTTTCCAGGGCAAACACCCAAGAGTTGGAGGAAGATTAGAGCTTTATCTTTAAATCCCCATGCACCAGTTCAATCTTAGTTTATACTAAGTGCACCAAAAACAAAACTCACACTATTTGCACAGAGGCTTAAAAATACACCCTTAACAAAACGTTTACGATCCAGAACTCAAACACGATACATCACAACCATAAAAATAAGAATTAAAATAAAGGTGTGTCTATTCCTTTCTTTCCTTTAAAAAAATCAGTTTACACCAGTAAGGATGGCTACCATCCAAAAGACAAACAACAACAAATGTTGGCAAGACTGTGGAGAAAGGGGAACCCTCCTACACTGCTGGTGGGAATGTAAATTAGTTCAACCATTGTGGAAAGCAGTATGGAGGTTCCTCAAAATGCTTAAAATAAACTTACCATTTGACCCAGGAATTCCACTCCTAGGAATTTACTCTAAGAACGCAGCACTCAAGTTTGAAAAAGACAGATGCACCCCTATGTTTATCGCAGCACTATTTACAATAGCCAAGAATTGGAAGCAACCTAAGTGCCCATCAGTAGATGATTGGATAAAGAAGATGTGGTACATATATACAATGGAATATTACTCAGCCATAAGAAGAAAACAAATCCTACCATTTGCAACAACATGGATGGAGCTAGAGGGTATTATGCTCAGTGAAACAAGCCAAGCAGAGAAAGAGAAATACCAAATGATTTCACTCATCTGTGAAGTATAAGAACAAAGGAAAAACTGAAGGAATAAAACAGCAATGGAATCACGGAACCCAAGAATGGACTAACAGGTACCAAAGGGAAAGGGAATGGGGAGGATGGGTGGGTAGGGAGGGATAAGGGGGGGAGAAGTAGGGGGGTATTAAGATTAGCATGCATAAAGTGGAAGGGGAGAAAGGGGAGGGCTGTACAACACAGAGAAGACAAGTAGTGATTCTACAGCATTTTGCTATGCTGATGGACAGTGACTGTAAAGGGGTTTATAGGGGGGTCCTGGTATAGGGGAGAGCCTAGTAAACATAATATTCTTCATGTAATTGTAGATTAATGATAACAAACAAACAAAAAAAGCAGTTCCTGTGTGGTGACCTCCAATAAGTTCTTCACAATGGTATAAAGGGCATATCAAAGTGTGGGCAAAGGGTCTGTTTGTGTTTATACAGAGGATCAAAGCCTAATTTGGCTACCCAGAAAACGAACTAAGATATGATATGAAGAAGAAGTTCCAACATCAACATACTCTGGAAGAGTCATTCCAGAAGATGATCATCAAAAAACGTCAACAAAGATCCTGGTGCTGTTGCAGTTGTAGCTGCATTCATCCCACCGGTTCCTGGAATTGCCATTGGAATGAAGAAGGAGATATCTAAGCTGGCCTGTGCATACAGTAAAATAACAAATTTGACTGGATCTATACTGTCGGAACTCAACCAAGAATTAGGAGAAGTGCAAGTTGCAGCACTCCAAAATCTTGAGACTACAGACTATCTACTGTTAAAAGAATATATGGGATGTGAACAGTTCCCCCGAATGTGTTGTTTTAAATTGTCTGATTTTTCTCAAACTATTCAAATTCAGTTAGACAATATCCATCATATCATAGATAAGTTTTCACAAATGCTTAGGGTGCCTAACTGGTTTTCTTGATTTCACTGGAGATGGCTGGTAATTGTAGGTCTGCTTTGGTTATGTAACAGTATTCCTATTATGTTAATGTGGGGGTGCAATTTAATTAGTAGTTTAAAACCTATACATGCTTAAGTTACTCTACAAGAAGATACGTCAAAGAAATAACCAATCTTCCCATGTTTTCTTCCGTCTGCTACTTCTATAGTTTTTCTTCTTCCTTCCTAATTACAACCCTTAAATAGAATTCGTGCCTCATATCGAATTTACCGAGTATCATAATTCTTCCAACGGGTAAAGATACCTCAAGACAAATGTTGGGCATAAAACCCACAGGGCATAAATCTGCAAAGAAGTAAAAAGCCAACCTTTTCAAACAATATTGCTTCTCTCTCACTTACCAACTTTACATTTCCCTGTATGGCCCCGGAAGATGACTGGTTAGCCAGAGACGGGTAAGATTCCTCAAGGGAGGAACAACCTAAGACAGGCACAGTTGCAGGGGGGCCATCAGGTGAGAAATTGGGGATTAACAGAGGTGAGGCTTAGAACCTCACCCCCCCTGTTTTGAGAGAAGCATCCGTGGATGTTTTGTTGCCCTTGTCTAGCTTGGATTAGTACTTAGCCTATAGGCACACACCTGATCATCTACATTTGCTCTCTTATAACACTAAACTATGTTTTCTACCTTTATCTTGCATCTACCTACCACTTCAGCATTTTATTAAAAAGAAGAAGAAGAAGAAGAAGAAGAGAGAAATGTGGGATTCACATATAAATCAAGTATAAAAATCAAATGAATATTCATATTTGACCTGATTATTTATAGTTCATAATGCGTGATCAAAACTGAAAGTTTCTGTGATGACTGCCCTTGTACTGTTCACCATGTAAGAACTTACTCGCTATGTAAGAATTTGTTCATCATGTAAGAACTTGTTCGTTGTGCTTCAGAAGATTGGAGACTGTTGAGAATTAGGCTTGGGGTGGATTAATGATTGTGCATTGAGTCCCCTATACAGAATTTTATTGTTGTTAACTGTTAACAACCATTTGATCAATAAATATGACAGATGCCCTCTCAAAAAAAAAATAAAATAAAATAAAAAATAAAAATAAATAATAAAATAAATAAATAAAAAGGTCAGTTTAGTGATTATATATATAAACCTGATTTCGAGAGACCTATGCAAGTTGGCTACTTGAAATATTTCTAGAAATTATTCTAAAGGAAATGAAATAAAAGTCACAAAAGATAAGAAAACTAGATACTCTTTTAAATGCAAGAAAAAAATTATTATTTTCAATTCACCAAGATTTTTCTCTCTCCTTCTTGGCCATGGCACAAAGGATATATCTTTTTGATGGCTTCTGGAGTAAAGTATCTAGAGCTATGTTTCAGAACATTAAGGCCATTAACTAATACAACCCCTCAAAACAAGCTGACCAGAAATACCCCTTCATATATTTACAGTATTTTAGCACTTTGGATGGAACAAGCATCCTATCCCAGGTACCTCTGACTCGTTTATTAATAATCTTACTGTTTTTCTCCTATAATATCAAAGCAAAATTACTCAACATATGCCTGTGTAACCTGTAGAAATGGAAATGGTTTTAATTCCAATTTGATAATTAGATCAGTGTTCAAATATATTTACAAAGTTATTAGAAAAATACAAGCATTAGCTATAGCTTACCAATTTTTAAGATACACACTTTGTAACACAAACCTTAAACTGGGGATGTGAAACTATGTATAATGCCTGTATCAAAGAAATAAAGGATGCAAAGTTAAAATGAATAGTTTGATTCTTCTTGAAGAGTACATTAGATGTCACTAACTTGATTAATTTAATCTGCCCTCGGTGTCTCCATCATCATCATGCAGGGCCAGCTTCTCAAGGATTAGAGTATTTTTACACTGCAGCATATTCTTACAAATTTAGTATTTCAGTTACCTGTCTACTCTTTACCAGGACCTGTCCTCCCAATGCAAGAGATACCCTTTAATTTCACAAATGCGAAAGCCCACGTGAAATAACAATGTCGTAAGATTATATTAGGTTAGATTCAAGTATAGGAAAGCACTGACAGGCAGTATACCAAAAGGGTTAAGAACCTGGAATTCTTGTCACGGGGATGGCAGTGCAGCACGGAGAATGCAGTCAATGATTCTGTAATATCTTTCTACGCTGACAGATAGTAACTGCACTAGAGGGGGTGAGGATTTAATAATATGGGTAACTGTTGAACCACTGTTACGGTTGTATATAAGATTGTTTAGCAATGATACTTCAGTTAAAAAAGAAAGAGAGAGAGGGAGAAAAGAACCTGGAATTTAATGAGGAGGTGTACAAAACCCAGCCAGGCCACGTAATAACTGTATAGCCTTGAGCAAGTTATGTACCTTGTCTAAGCCTCAATTTCCTACTTTAATTAATTACTAATTAATAGTACTTACCTTAGTTCTAGAACATGGAAGGAAATAAGGTCCATGGAAAAGAAATGACGAGGCAAAAAAAGAATGAAGAACATAAATATAAAAGTAGAGAAATCAACTCAAAATAAATCTATCCACCTAATATCCTTGCTTGTGTCCTTCAACAGCTAAAGGGCTGAATATGAAATTCAAGCGCCTCCCTGTATAAGTTCAAATCTCACCCCCAGCATTTAACCTTTCATAAATAATGTTTCCTTTTGCTTTATTTTGCCACCAATTTTCTTGAGGGCAGGATGCGTGTTTGATGAATGTTTGGATCCACACACTGGAGACAGCCCATAGCAGATAGCAGCTAATTTAATATTTACTGAATACTTGCATTTAAGTCCAAAGATATTTTTTTCACCTATAAAAATGAGGTAGGATTTTTTTTCCCCAAACAGTGGGAATACTATTGAGCCTTATGATTCACTTACTCACAGATGATCCCTCAATGAAGCATTTATTTCAATGAAGGTAGGAGCACCACAGGAGTGAGGGTTTTGCAGCCACTCAGCTAGAGAAAGGGGAGGAGAAAACGGAGACATCCTGTGGCATTCGGTGGTACGGGCACCCCAAATTCGTGAGCAGTCTACACTTGATTCATATCCCAGCTAGCACAGAATGAGTAATGTTAGTGAGAACTGTAGAGTTTGTAGTTTTGACAGTAACTTCTTTGGCTTTGAGGCTGCACAGGAGTTAAGAAACATGATTTTTATACCCCATTATGTGTTTGTATAATTGTATACATTTAGTGATACTGCAATATATTTAAATCAAAATTAGGAATAAGAATTGTTTCCTTTTTATTAATGATCCAGATAAATTCAAATTTTGACAAAAACTGTCCCAAACTCTATTCGCGAATATATATGGGCAAGACTAAACATAGGTAAGGATGGAAGGGTATTCCTAGAAAGGGGAACAGCACGAGCAAGTGTATCAAAGCGTGGAATTGCTCAGAGAGTGCCAAGGCAAAGTCATGGGAAGTGAGGAAAGGGGGCCAAGCCACAGAGGCTCCTGACCACGATGCTCATCAACAGGGATATGTCCCGTAAGTAACTGGATCTACTGGTGACCACTGAGCAGATGCTGATAAGATCAAAGATGTCATTCAGGAAGATTAATTTAGCATGAAGAGTGGAAAATGTGCAGGTGGGAAGACCAGGTAGAGAGATTAACTTAATGTGAAATTGGAAGAAAGAGAATGATGGGCATTGGATTGGGAAATAACCAGATGGGAAAGCACAGAAACAGAAGATGCCAGACTGACATGAGTTAGCTTACCATGACGAAACTTCTGTTTACTTATGAAATAGTTCAGCCACACAAAAATATCTAAGAAATAAGGGAATAAACATCTGTGTATCCAGCACCCTGCTTAAGAATTAAAACATTACAGCACCCTGGGTACTTCTCCCTCATCCACTTCTTCTCTCTTTTCTCAGAAGTAACCAGCACTCCAAATTTGATGTTTACCTTCCTGCACATTTCTTTATACTTCTGCTAAATATGTTTGTACCTATAAACATATGGTATAGTTTTAAAGATTTTTCTTAACTTTAGATGAATGTGTCATAGAGCAAATCATTTTCCAAACTGCAAATTGCATACACTTAACATTGCCACTGAGATTTATTATATACTCACTTTGTATAGTATTTCATTTGTATAGTTGTGTACAATATTTCATTTTTAATACAGGCTCTCATTTATTTATTCATTCCTGCTCATTCATGCCTGCTGATGAATAATTAGGTAATTCTGAATTTGCTATTCGTAGCAATACTGCGTTTTTCTTGGTACAAGTGAAACTCTTTCTCTGGAGTCTATACCTGTGAGTGAGATTACTGGGTCCAAGGGATGTATATGTTTAATAGATATGTGTATCATTATCCAAAATGGTTCTACCAACTGATGCTCCCTGCAACAGGGTATTAAAGTCATCCAATGACTTTTGGTACTGATTCCAACAGGTGTGAGATGGTACCTCATTTTAATCTGCACTTCCATGAAAATAGGTGATGTATGGTATGCTTTTTGCCCCACTTTATGGTACGCCATTAATATTAGCGTGAATGAATTAATCTCATCTATTGTGTTGCATGTTTTTCTTCTTGTTTAAGAAAATCTTCTCTACTTCTGATGAGAAAATTCTTGGGCTGTATATCCTGAAAACATATATAATTAAGTGAATGTAAATACAACATTTGTTAAAATCACTCAAGGCACAGTAGTACGAGCCAACAATTTAAACAATTCTAAATCTTGCTATTTAAGTAAAACAAGCAATGTGCCCAAAACTTAACAAAACTAAGATACACACAAGTGAGAAAAAATTTACAACAAATAAGCCAAGTATTAGAGGACAGTTTCTGATGAATCTCAAAAGGGGCCGAATTCACTTTTTTGGAAAAGGAAGTCCTACTACTCCAGGACAGCAGATTGAAGTAACGAAGTCATTTCTACACAGCAGTTTAGTACAGATAATTATAAGAACACTTAATGCTAATGAGGGAGAGATGAAACAGCAATTCCCATACCACCTGTTGGGGTAGAAACTGGGATATTTGAGGAAAGTAATCTACCTGGACACATCATAAGCTTTAAAACAGTTCAGACCTTTTAACCTAGTAGTTTAAGGACATAATCAGGAACACATATAAATATAATATGATGACAGCAAAATATCTGATCATAAAACTGGAAGACCTCAATGTGACTGTGGCAGATCTATAAAATGGATTATTATGTAGCTACTAAACTTGAAATTTACAGAAAATGTTTAGTGATAGGTAAATATACAGACCAAAAAAAAAAGGCTGTTATATTCATATACAGTATCATATCAAATATTCAAAATGCAGAGAAAGGAAGCTTACTGACTTTCCCAAACATCCAAAGTACACATATAATACTCAGAGAATCAGCATTTAAAAATAGATACTAAAAGAAAAGAAAGCAAGGCCTATACTTTCATCCTACAATAAAATAATGCTTTACATAGCAAAGGACATTCACATGTACTAGGATATTATTATATATTATATTATAAACAGTATCTTATATCTGTTTTAAGATTGAACAACCCAAAACATGTGAGACAATGAACATATATGTTATCACTGATGGAATAGCTTAATTAAAAGCTACTTCTTTGCTCTTTAAAAGGCAATAAATATACTATTTTCTAATAGTGGATATATAAGGGATTTGGAAAGAACACCGTATTTTTTGTTGTTTTTGCAGTCTGACAGCTCTTTCCCCAGCATTACTGAGGAGCATGCTCAGGGATCCTGCACTGCCCTCCCACCACAGCTGCCCAGACCAGAGAAAGGTGAGTACCTGACCAAAAGGTAACCCAATATTCCCCTGCAAAAGGCTGGGGGCACGGCAGCTTGGGGCAAAAGCTGAGATAGGCAGATCAGATTTGTCTGATTTGGGAAAACTAGAGTATGAGGCAATGAGTAGTAGGAAGTGGGCTTAGAAGTTCATGAAGTGAGGGAACCAGACGGCTGGAGAGAAATCGCTGCAGCCCCAGAGCCAAAGGTACTGGTTCCCAATCTACCAACTTTCAAGTTTCAGCTCTGGGTTTCCCGTGAGCCCCCTTTTAAGAATGCCCTCTTTACTAGAGCTAGCCTCAGGAGTAGCTCTGCCTAGCAGGTAAAGTACCCTACCTAAAAACTGAAGTGTTCTCCAACCCTTACCTTGCCAATTACAGCACAGATGTCAATTTATTTTTATAAGAGAGTATCTTCTCTTCTCTTATAAATAGTTCATATACAGAGAAACAGCTAGAAAGGGGGAGAGATACTTTGTGGTTATTTTATGCCCAAGAAACTTGTAGAATGTGTCTTTTATAAAGTCTCTCTGCTGAAGTTATAACAGTAGGTTGCATTAAAGTATGAAACAATCTTGGATCTATATCATATAATCCATTATTATTAGAGGAAATGTATTTAGAAGATTACTGTAATAACAGAAATGCTCTGGTTGAATGTTTCAATGTAAGTCACACATACACCAAGTTTTGGAAACTTAATTATAATAAACTAAACCTCGAAAATGAAGCAAAAGTAAATGACACATACATTATTAATAACCGACCCTTCTTCATTCAGACTACATAGACAGTAAATATATCACAAATAAGTTACACCTCTATGCTTTTACTCAAAATGCTCTATAAAATAAGCTGGCTACCTTGCTTGCAAACTTATCCACATATTTAATGGTTACAACTATCACGAAACTAAATGCCTAATCTTAACTTTCAGAAATCCAGGCAAACCATTACGCCAGATGATTTCTAGAATTATACAACTATACAACTGTAAACACATTAAAGTTCAGTTCTCAACTGGAAATGTAACAACCTTTGGGAAGTCGATATTAAGGTAGGGAAAACATTCTTTTTAAGCATTACCATCAGGTAATAATGATATTGTTATTTTGGCTCAGGTATTTAAAAAATGGGTTCCGGGTCCATTCTACAAATTCTTCGTGGTATTTCCTATTTATATTCAGAAAAAATTAAGTTGCCTATCTAACAGTTTCATTCTAATGCTTCAATTTTCTAACAGTTTTGTTTTTTAAACAAACATTTGCTCACTGCTGAACAAAAATATCCACACACATCCGAGGATAATTCAAAATCTACAAAAATCTATGAATTATAAAGCATAAGTTCTGCTAACGGATTCTCCATAAGTAGCCACCACTATGAGTGTGCTAAGAGTTTTTTTATTTTTCAGTCACTCTTTTTATACTGGTTATTTTTTGTATTAGAGTTTAAGTTGTTTCAGAGGTGACTGATAAACTGCAATAGGCTGCATTCTTGGCTGATAACTTTTTAGAAAATTTGGAAATTCTAAGCATCACCATGTATGTGCACAGTATAAATTACTCTAAAGCTCACAACTTACTCCTTGCTCTTAAAGTTTTTGAATAGCTTCTGACAAAAGGCAATAAAATTCAACCTGACGTATAAAATGCCATAATTCAAAACAAAGTTAAAAATGATCTACTACAAGTATAACAGGAGAGAGAAGAAACCCAGAACCCATTTTTTAAACACTTAAGCCAAATAACCACATTGTACTTGCTTAATGATAAATGTTTAAAGAATGTTTTCTCTATCCTACATCAGCTTCCCAAAGATTGTTCCATTACCAGTTAACTAGACAATACAGGCCACAGAGTTGCCCTGCTGTAAATATTTGCTGAATGAATTTATACAAGTCAGAAGAACCAGGAGTCATAACTAACTTAAAATTAAGAAGTTAAGCCTAAACAGCAAATGATACATTTTATATTTAGTAGGTACTTGACAGTAAATATTAATGTGAAGTATAGTTTTCTAAGATCAGAATTCCCTTTTAAAAGCAATGGAAATTATGTTTTATGTGTGTGTAGATTAGGAGAGCCAAGGTTATATAAAACTAGCATGATCTATTATTCTAAAACCAAAGTCTATCAACTTTGAGTTTGCAACCATCCTTTATTTCTGACAAAGCAATTTCAACATGAACATCACCAGACGAAATGTTCATAAAAACATTATTATAAGGTCACACTCAACCTGACCTAAATAATCATATCATCAAAGGAAGAACTCCACTTTAAAAATTCTTGCTATATACACAGAAGAGTCATCATCACTAATTATAGTTTTTGATTATTCTTCAGGAAGCACATGTTTCCATGAAAGATAATATCAAATAGTTTCTCAAAATGCACTACAACATGGTTCCATATTAACATTAGACAAACTATGCAATGATAATAAGTGTGGCAGGCATTATATAAGTGTGTACATATATATGAGTGTATAAAACATAATAAGCACTTAATTTGTGCAAGGCAGTATTTTGAATACTTGATTAATAAGGTTATGGGAGACTTCATGGATATGGCAAAGACAGGATTAGTCTTGAAAAAGGCTTTTGAAATGGATAAATGGAAAGGGTCCAGGAACATCACCTACTCTAGGACTTTGCTTCTACAAGTGTGGACTGACTGGGGATCAGCAGCAAAGGCATCCCCTGACAGCTTGGGAGGAATGCAGAGTCTCAGGCCCCACCCCAGACCTACTGAATGAGAAGATTCCATCTTATTTTCATGCATAGTAAAGTTTAAGAAGAGCTGCTTTATGAAAATAAGGTGAGTACACATAGAGCAGCAAGAACATACAGTAAGGGCAAGTGTGGGGAAAAAAGTAACTTGAAAGCAGGAATGTAAAGGACAACAGGGAATGCAATGTAGGTAATATTTTGAAAAGTATTAATGTGGTTTTTCTCCTTTGCATTTACATGAATAATGGGGGAAGAGGCAGACAGGATGCATTAGTGCCATAAGACAGAAAAGGGATGAGTACAAGGCATACTTTCCAGGCATCCACAGCACAGGCAGGGTAATCAGTGGCTCAGGAGAACCTGCAAAAGGTGGATGCAGATAAGGGAAGCAGGCAATGCCTCTCCCTGGACCTCCTCTTCAGTCCAAGTTTTCAGAAGTGAACGGATGTCAAAGAAGATAAAGAAATGGAAGCCTATGTGGGATCCTGTGAGAAGAAAGTCGCTTAGGCAGCAACACATCCAAGCGGCCTGGCAAAGTGATTAAGCAGAGGGAATGCCTGAGCTCATCTCCCCCCAGCACCGTGTCACCCCTGCAGAATGCACACAACGTGTAATTTTCCACAAGTTTGGGGTGAGCAGAGAAGGAGAGCACTCAAGATAGCTAAGAGCCTGGCCACCTCCCAGCTCTGCTGCAGAGGGCTGCTCAGCAAAACAGAGATGGGGAGGCACAAAGGAGGGCCGAGGCCGTACGGGAGATGGTCCTGGCTGTGACCTAAATGAGACACAGTGGACCAACAAGGATACTCACATTTCAGCAGTGATGCCAGCAGACAAGAAACAAGCAGGCTGCAGGGGCAGGGACACGATGGAGGTCAATGAGGACCCCCAAAACAGTACTGGGAGACCACCATCCCACCACCTACCTCTCACTTACCTCTCATCCTGAGCACAGTCTATATGAGCAAAGGATGGAGGGAGGCAAAAACCCACACTGTAAGAAGGGAAAGCCTAAGTTCAGTATTGCTGGAGAATAAAAAGTGAGGCAGGAAAATAAGGAAAATATTTAGAAAGATGAAGTCAGTGGAGCTTTTGACTAACTGGGTATGAGGGCAAATCAGAAGTCAAGGATTAATGGTGCCACACTAAGGAAGAAAACAGGAAGAAGGAGAAAGTGGCTGAATAAGGGGGAGAGAGATGCCACCTTTGGTTTTGGAATACTGCCTTAAGGAAAACTAGAACTAAACCTACCTCCACTCTCCACTCTTGAGACTGGAAGGACAACTGCAGCCCATCCGGTTGCACAGGATTCACACAGACAACGTGCTGGTTACTGTCTGCTCATGATACAAAATAACAGGACACAATCTACCTATCACGAGATGCAGTCAAGAGATTGAAAGTAGCTGAACCCCAAGGACTTCAAATAATAGAATTTTCACAGAGAGACTATATAGTATCATGAAAGCAACTTTTTAAAAAAGCTAGAAAACAGAATAAAAAACTAATTATAAAAGAAAGATTAGAAATAGTTTCCAGAAAAACTTTCCATTACAATTAAAAGTTCAAAACATCAAAATGCAGATTAGGCTATCACTGGATAGAAAAAGTGAATGAAAAGATATGCAAGCAGCACAAAAAGGTAAGATAAAAATCTGGAGAGAGGTGGAGAGATACAGAAGTTGGAATGAGAAGTCTAACCTAATTATTAAAGAAACCCCAGAAGACAGAGAATAGCCACAAGATATTATCTTTTAAAAAATATGTTGGTGTGGGTTACATAAGTGTCTTTTATTTCTCAGTGCTTCTATATCATTGCAAAAGCCCACAATTTTAAAATAAAAAGCAATTTAAAGAGTGAATGGAAAGTGAAGTAAAAATGGGAATGCAGCCTGACATTTGAGCAGTTTAGATGAAAAAAAACTAGAGATTAAAAATTATTTATGGTGAGTATGAACAGTTTTGCTTGGATTTTATTACTTTCTATGTTGGGCATGACTAGAGGGTGTTTACAGACAAGGACATAGCAGTCTTTAAATAAATGTGAAGATGGTAGAGAGAATCAGAGTGGATAGAAAGGTCTTGGAGACAAGAGAGGATGAACAAATAGCAGCAAGTAAAGAGTGCTGGCCTTGAATTGGGGGAGAACCATCTCACCAGTTCTGGCGACTTCACTGACCAGCACTACCACTTTCTACAGTCACAACACATCCCCTGCATACATTCTTGATCTTGTTGCTGATTACACTGATATGCTCAGTTTGTGAAAATTCAATGGATCAATTTTAAATTGTATAGAAATAAATGTCATTCTTAAAATTGGACTGACTTCAGAACTACTAATAAGAAGGCAATTTTCTACTAACTCTTATTATATTGATCTTAACTGTGGTTTACTTACAGGTTCTGTGCCTCTTGAATACCATGAAAGGTTGTCAAATAAGAGGCATTAGCCCAAACAAGAAAAAATATAATACAGATTAGATAAGTAAATTACTGGAAAATAATTCAGGACGGTACCTTAGAAAAGGCCAGGTAAACAGAAGGAATTCTAGGTAATTCAAAGCTATGTCTTAAGGGACTCATTTGAAAAATTATTAAAAGGCATAAATACCATCACAGATTTAATGCTTCATTGTTTCCATATCAAGGTTACTACCACTTTTTAAGAGATTCTTCTCTCTTTAAAGTAAATTTATGTTACTTCTGGAGTTTTATTATGAATCTCTTTGAGTCATCAGTACAGGGAATTTCAGGAAAGTTTTTAAATTTGTGGGAAGTAATCAAATTTCCCTGAGAAATGGCACAGTCACTTCAATCAACTCAAATTATGTTTCATAATTTGTACTAACAGCTTTGCTTTAGTTTCAAAAAGGAGAAAAATAAAGTTTGCAGGAAATTACTGCATTTACTCTAAAAATCGGTAATAAAACGGAGAGAAAATTACTTTTAAACCATTTGTAAAGTATTCCAATTACTTAAAATTCACTATCTATAGAATTCCTAAAGTTGTACAGATATTTACCAAGTCTATTCCCAGTGGGGAGACTGTTAACAGAAATCCAAGTCTCACAAGGAAGCTATGGTGGGATCAGGAACTAGTAATTGATTTTACACTTCTTAAAGTCTTTGCTATGTACACACCCTTTGCTAAGAGCCAAGAAAAGGATTTAACATTTATTACCATATATGGATCAAACTGCAAGGAGGGAGAGGAAGAGGGCTGACCCCAAAGAGTCTCTAAAGAATTCATAATAACAGTTTATATGTATTAAGAACAGTTTACATTTACTAAGCAATGCCATGAACTAAGTACCTAGGATACATTAGCTTACTCTGCCCCCAGTCCTATGAGGTAGGTATACTTATTATCTGGCATTCATAGAAAAGAACGCTGAAGCTTAAGAAGTGGGATAACTTGCCCAAGATCTCAAGGAAAACATTTTACTGACAGAGTTCTAGGTCAACTGGCCTTCCCTGTCTAGAAAGTCTCCCTACAGAGCTAATAAACCTTGGAAGGATAAAATTCCTTATACATTGAGAACGTAAGAAAACTATAGATAGCAAACTCTCTTCTACATTGTAAGTTTCTGTACAACACAGAGCTTACAGCCAATCAGGATCACAAAATAAACTCAGAAATACAAGAAGGACACGGACTGATTTATAACCACCACAATTTCAGAGACACATGCCACCTCCATCCTCACACCCACCCCCAAGGTCAACAATGAAGACCACAATATATTAAAGCTTACCTCTCCTAGTATCTATTACATCATTTCTTCCCTATTTGCCACTATGAGGAATTATTTTTATGTACATACTTTATTCCCCTAAGTCAACTGTAAATTCTCTTAAGGATCTGGTAAACCTAAGGCATTAACTCAATAAGAATATTACAGAAAGCACGTTGCAAATGCCACTGCTAGTAATTCTCACCACATAAGGATAGGCAAAGGCATAAAGAAAGAACAGACACTGGGGACTTCTGAGCTCCCTGCTGGTTCCTGAAAGCCGAAGTTACAATCGCACCGTCCCATGCAACAGATGCAGCAGTGAGAATACATTTAATGCACTGTTGTATTATTTGAATGAATTTTAAGAAAGAACCCAAATAACGTGAAATAGCAATGCGACAATCCTGTTTAAAACAAAGTGTCTGGAATATGCAAATATAAAAATCATGTTTCACTCTAACACTTAATTTACCAAGTCACAATATTTTTCTGATCATACAACCAGAGTTGGGTTCCCCACCTTCATTTCTTAGCACTATGTGAGAAGTAAGGTAGTACATTTTAGTCCCTAATCAGCAAGTTAAAAAAGAGATAAATGGTGATAATATCACTGAGACAAAATTCACTAAGGCACATCCAAGGCATAAAGAAAATGTATCAACTTTTCCCTTTAAAGGACAATTAGTCAAAATTAATGTTTTAACATTAACCTAATTAGCCATTCATTTAATCAACATTTATAAAAAGACCATGTGCCCCCCATTCGGTGATAAAATGAACAGGATTCATGGAGCCAACCCCACAGACAGATGCAACAGACAGTAAAAAGTAAGTGCACAAGATGATTTCAAAATAGTATAATTAGGAAGGGAGAAGAAGGAAGACTAATTCAGACTGGATGGTCAGGAAAAACTTCACTGGAGTAGAGCAAACAAAGACAAGTCTTTTCTTTAACACTATGTCTGCAGTGAAATACCATGGGTTCAGTATGAAGCACCAGGAACTGGTGGATTTGCTGTTACCATGACAGTCACCAATACAAAGAACTAAAAAATATAAAATTCCAGTCATTATGCATTCCTTGAATTTATAGATGAGATATTAAGTAGTCTATCTAGATAAGTGGGGAACTGCTCCCAACAAATACTAAAAATGTGAAAAGGGCTTTGGAATTTGTCAATAGGGCAGAGGCTTAAAGAATTTTGAGCATGAGCATGAGCAAAAAAAGCCTAGATTGCACTGACACATGTTAAGTTTTCTCTAGTGAGGGGTCAGAAGGAAGTTAAGGAATATGATCTTAGAAAATACCTACACCGCCATGAATGGACTGTTGATAGACTTATGGACTTTAAACGTGCTGGTGAGGACTTGGATGGACAAGAGGAATCTGTCATTAGAAACTGGAGGAAAAGGTCTCCTTGTTATAGAGTGGCAGAAATCTTGAGTGAATTATGCCCTATTGAGTGGAAAGCAGAACTTGTAAGCTATGAATTTGGATATATAGATGAGATTTCCAAGCAAACTGTTGAAGGTGTGATCTGTTTTTTTCTTGCTGGTTTTAGTAACACAAGAGCGGAAAATGATAAATTAATAGAGTATTAATGAAAGAATGCTGTCATATCACCATATAGACAAGAAACACGCTGATAAAATTACTCAGCAACAAACATGTGCTACCTTTCATTGAAAAGAAAGGAAACTCCAAGGGTGGAGTCCAGTGCCCAGAAAGTGGAGCAGAGTCACAGAGCATTATTCCTAAGCTTTGGAACCTAATGTAGTTTGGAAAATGCATGGGACTGATGACTTGTTCTTTCCACTTTCTCCCTTTTTTAATGGGAATGTCTAACTGATATCCTATGCCTGTCTTGCAATTATATTCTAGGAGGAGATAATGTGTTTTCTGGTTTCAGAGGTTCATGGATGAGAGGGGTTTTGTCTCAGTATGGATTTTACCCAAATCTCATCCATTCCTGAGTTAGTTATGAGATCTGGATGAGGTTTTGGATATTAAGTTGATACTGTAATGGGTTGAGACTTATGGAGATGTTGAAATGGGGGTAAATGCATTTTGCACATGGACATACATGACTCTGTGGGTGCCAGAGGGCAGTAGGTGGAGAGCAGAGTAACAGCCCTCAAAGACACCCATGCTCCCATCCTTGCAACCTGTGAACATGTTACCCTACAAGGCAAAAGGAACATTGCAGATAAGATTTAGATAAGAATCTTGAGACAAGGCTGTGATTATCTAGGTGGGCCCAATGAAATCAGCATCCTTACAAGTGTAAGAGGAAGGTGGGACAGCCATGCTACAAGAGAAAGACTCCACCAGCCATTGGTGGGCTTTGAAGATGGAGAAAGGTGCCATGAGCCAAAGAAAGCAGGTAGCCTCTCAATAGAGGTTAGAAAAGGCAAAGTAATGGATTCTCCTCTAGGGCCTCAGAAGAAAATAAGCCCTGCTAACATCCTGGGTTTATCCCGGGAAAACCATTTTGGACTTCTGATATCCAGAAATGTAAAGTTAATAAATTATGCATGCTTTTAAGCCGCAAAGGGTATGGTAATGAACATTCATTTTAAATTATTTTTGCCTACTTCTATTAAGGTTTTTAATTAGTATTTAACAAGTTGTGACAGAAAGCCTAAGCACTACAAGATGAGGGGCAGCTGACCTTAGCTCATACAGCTCAAATGCCACCTGGGATCTGAGCTTCACCAATGTCACACTCTGGGAAGTTACACTTTGGGGAGCTGCATGCCAGAACATGTGACCAAGAAATATGTGACCTAGAAATGTGACAAATACATTTGGTCTTCCCATGTGACTTTGTGTTATCTTGAATTTTCCAAGGCATAAGAAAATAAAAAATAAGACTCTGGCTGGATATTCAATTTTTGTTTAAAGAAACTTGTAGCTATCTTTTTTCAGGTTTAAATACTCCCACTAAGTCCTATGAGACAGGCATTATATTTTCTGTTTTCTAATAATTTCCACTAAGTCCCATAATATAGGCATTATAATTTCCTATCATTGATAAACTTAACATGATTCATGCTCTTTATTTATGGCTAAAAGAGGCAAAAAAGAAACATCAGGAAATGAGATCTTTACAAAGTATAATTTTTTTTAAGGATTAACACTGCAACATGGCAGACCCTCCTCCAACAAATATTCATTGCCATTTTCTCTCATCTCTCTAACTTATCAAATAATATAATGACTGTGAAAAGTTCTCACAAATATGGGAAGAGAGTCTTAAACCAAACAATTTGCTTTGACATACTATATGCTTATTTTGATCACCACCTACTGTTACTACTCCCCTTCTGTTTACACTGTTTGGCAGGGGAGTTATTTATTCCCACCCATACTAGAAATGGCAAAGTATATGGTTTCTATTCTAGGTAAGTCCTAATTCTACACAATGAAGAACTAACTACACAGCAAAGTAAATGGGTTGTCAGGGATACCGGGATGACCTACAAAGAGTCTGCCCTTAAAGTGCTCACACTAATGGGGGGAAGGCAGGGCATAAGCCTGAACCCCATCAGAAACCCAAGTGCAAACGTGCTCTGTCATGTGCCCACTGTTCCTGCTTGGAGAAGGAGGGTGCCCTGAGGAAAAGAGTGTAAGGAGTACCTATTCTGTAGGCAATGGGGAAGTCAACAGAAGTTCTCAGCAACAGATGAACTTGGTACCTAAGGTAGGAAGAAGAGGCTAGGGGCAAAGACCAGAAGCAGGGAAGCCTACTGGGATCAGGCTGCTGGGGCAGAGGACAACTTGCTCTGCAAATGTGAGAATGAAAAAGAGAAGATACAGAAAACTCAGCCCTCTCAAACCATAGTTTAATACCACCTGTGGCTTCTACCAAAGTAACTGCTAATACAAGGTACACGTGTGCGAGGCACAGCATCCCTTTTGAAACACCAAGTCCGTTTATTTACAGAAATGGGATTTCTGACATCTAAGATCCTCAGCCAATTCTAAGGAAAGAGCTAAAGCTGTGCAAAACCCAAAGTCCTGCAATGCCATAATTTCTCAACTAAAGAAGTCACAGGGCAAGTTTAAAGGGGCCAAAAGAGATTAAAGAGGTAGTTTCTCAAACAGCTGGTTGGTGGAAGCAATGTAAAAATATTCACCAAGCAGAGGAGATCTAATTCCTCACTTCACTTTGGCTCAGTCTGTATTTGTAAACCAAACTAAAGAAGAAAATAAGGGTGTGGATTTCTGTTTGTGAGAATGAGAAGAATGGAGAGGAGAATTAAAAACTCAAAGCTTTAGTGTGAAACGATTCATGAAGAATTCATTAAAGTTTAAATTTTATATCATCTAATCCCTTCTATCTTCAAAAATTATAAAGTAATATTTAATAAGTAGCCATATATACAAAAGTTTCACTGAAACAGCAGCCTAGGCCTTATGATACTACCCTTCATAGGAAGATAAACTCTAGCATCCTCAACGATATCCCCAAGACAATAAGCTATATATAATAAAAGAAAACTTTCACTATTAAAATAAGTTTCTCTATTTAGGATTACTATTCTAATACAAAAGCCCAAAAACTAAACCTAAAGATTTGAACTACCCAAACTCTGACCTAATTTCCTTTAGGTCAATGATTAGACTAAGTCCACTCTTTTTTTTATGGTCTGATTCACTGCACTTAGTAAGGATAGTGAATTACTTCTGATTTTAAAAAAGGAATAAATTATAATAGGCACTCAGTACTCAAATCTTTTTACTAATAATGTGTATCTCATAACCCAGATGTCTAATAAGACAATATACACATGCCTTAAGAAAAAATGCAATATAATATATTGACTCATACTTATAAAAGTTTTTTGCCTTAAATGAAAAAATTATTTACTAAGAAAAAGAAAGTAATTAAAGAGGAAACGATCTGATGTAAATGGAAGTGACACCGGTTATTGGTTATCTAGAAACCATTTTTCTATCTCTGACTCAGTTGCCATGCTTTATATGTACTGATTTCACTTGCACTGCCTACACATATGACTTTAAACATCCAAAGAACCATCGAAGGTCAGCACTTCACTACTAGAGTCGAATGAGGAAACAAAAATGTTTGCAAACATTCCAAGAATTAAGATTTACGAAATAAGTAAGCCAGCATTTTGTTTATAGGAAGTAGGGTGTTGGAACCCTGAACAAAAGGGTAGAGTGGGAGCAAGGCAGTTAAGGACGAAGAGGAGGGACAGCTGGGCCAACAAGACAGGGATATATATCATAGGATATCTACAGAGAGATGTAAGAAAAAGCAAAAAACTAAAGCTAGAAAAGACAGCTCAAGGAACTCAGTTACCTAAAGATTTTTTAAAATCATTTTTGAAATCTTTCTAACGTTATTGGTATGGAGAAACAGAAGCTCCCTTATTTCTTCTGAAAATCACCACTCTGCTATACCTTTCTCTTAACTTTCAGTATAGCTGGATGTAGAGATGCAACTTCTTTCCTAACTATATTTATTAATCTCGAACAGCAGTTCTCATCTGAGGTTAATTTTTGCCCCCAGGGTACATATGGGGATCTCTAGAGAAATATTTGAGGGTCACAGGTTGAGGGGGCTGTTCTGGCATCTGGTGGGAAGAGGTCAAAGATGGTGCTAAACCTTAAAAACGCACGACAAAGAACTATCCTGTTCAAAATGCCAGCAGCGCTAAGACTGAGAAACGCTGCTCTCTTTTAAACATAAGCAAAACCCAACTCCTTGGACCTTTAACCTAGTCCATGTCTCTAACAGACATCTAATTCGAGCATAAAATAACACCAGAGGAGTCATTTTTCAATTGCTTAAAACATGGTGGATGGCTGACTCAAACTAGAGTCACGCTGAAAGAATATATCCGGGCAGGAGAGCAGGAAAAGAAGTTTTTGATTCTCCTTTTGTTTCATTTTTGTCTCAAGCACATTCGGTTCATAAAAGGAGTATCTACATACATCCTTATCAAGGTATGTCTCTTCTCTGCTCAATGCACAAAAAATACACTGACCTCGGCAAAATACAGTTATTTCTTACCAATATAAACACTTAGGTAAGCAGGATTAACTGAGAAAGATTTACGCTGGAGGTGAAGGTGAAGAAAGCCACCCAGGTTTTTCAAATGCAAAGTTATTTCACAGTTTGCTCGCAAAATGACGCACCTCATTATTACTTTTAGTCATGCCAAGTTTGCTGCTTCTAAGCCTACTAGTAATGGAGAAAAAAACCCACCATTTTTCCTGCAGTCAGTAAACCAATGAAACAGCAGCTTACAGAAAAGACGTTTGTGCAAGATTTCTCCTTTATTACAACTGTTATAAAAGCAATCACTGAAGTGCAAACCAAGATTCTGAGATGTCTTTCATCTACCTAAATATCTATGGAGGGAGGGAGAACATGCAACAAAAGAAAACCCGAACTCATAGACCCACAGATCTTATGCTGTGAATATTTTCCTAATGTACCCTCAGTCAAAACCCTGGCTTACTCTTTTTATGTTCTCCCTCTTGAAACAACTGGAAAAGACGTCCACATAGCGTTTCACCAAGAGAATACTAAGAACAAACAGAAGCCCAGTTGGTGTGTAGCTGGCAAATCTCCTTCGTCAGAAACCGTGGCAGCTGAGGGAATCCTGCGTGACCCTTTTGCACCTTTCACACCGGTTTTCACTGCTCCAGTATCTGCCTCAACTACTACAGAGAAAATGTTACCCAACTCTGGCGGCTTCCAGATCCCCACAGTAATTAAAATTAAGCATCCAGCGTAGCCTCCTTCCTTATGCAAGGTAAATATGTAAGGTGGTCCTTTACCACTTACTGAGCAGCCATAGGAAGTTAACCGGAAAAAAACATTTCAATCCCACGAAGGCTCCACAAAAGGTGCACTGATTTCACAAAATGAGGCATTCTAGACCTGGGAAAAACCACCACCGCGACACGACACTTTGCAGGAGGGTTTGGGCCGGGGGTGGGGGGTGCTTTAACTTCCCGGCCGCGAACGCCCCTTCACCTTTCCAGGCTGAGCTGACTTCAAAGGGAAAGGGTTCACTCGCGCTGCGCTCCTCGGCTCCCGGCGGGGCGCACACGGAGGCCAGCGAGGAAGTGGAGCTTCTGCCCAGCGCGCGCGAGTTCCCAGCGGCCGGGGTGAGAGAGGGCGCGGGCCGGGAGTGGAGCATGCCAGGCCCGGCAGCGCCCCTCCGCGCAGCGGGACGCACCCTCGGCCGCCGGCGCCCCGGCCCTCCGGTGTGCCAGCGAGCCCAGCCCCGCGCCCGCGGCCCGCGCCTCACCGAGCAGCAGGAGCTTGACCTCGCGCGCCGCCTTCTCGCCATCCTCGCGCAGATTCCGGTCAATCATCTTACTCCGCTCCACCGCCGCCTTGTCCTCGGCGCTCAGCGTGCAGCCCATGGTGCCGGCAGCGAGCGCCCGCCGCTCCCTCCGCGCTGTCCCCGGACAGGTGAGTCTTTCCTCCGGCTGCCGGCGATGCGATCTGCCGCCGGCCACACCACCCCGGCACTTCCTCAACGGAGCAGGAGAGCGCCGCCTGCAGGGGAGCAGGCAGCCCCGCGCGGCTGTGCCCCGCGGCCGGCTCGCTCCAGGCTCCCCGCGCGCCCCCGCAGTCCCGGGTACTGAGACTCCGGCGTCGGTGACTACCGCCTCCCGCCTCGGCCGCGCCGCAGCCTCCAGAAGCCGCCGAGCTGGGCGTCCGCTTGACGCCGCGGCCCCGCCCCTGCCACCGCCCCTCGACCACTCCCAGCGCGCTCCCGCGCACGTGCCCCCGGACGGCGCCCCCTCGGACGGGAGCGCGCGGGCCGGCGCCGCGCGGCCCCGAGAACCGGACCCCGCCCCGCGCGCGCCCCCGGAAGCGGCCCGAAGCCCCGCACCGGCCAGCTCGCGTCGGCACCTCGCTTCCTCCGCGGAAGTGGGTGAATGTCTTCCCGTGTACTCCCTCGCCCCGAGGGGCTGTGCGGACCTAAACCCTCGGGGTGCGGGAGGGAGAGCTGCCAAAGTTGCAAGCTGGAAAAAGCCGGGGCTGGGCGTTTGAGCATGCCCAGCTCCGGCAGCCGCGCAAGGGTTTGCCGAATGTAAGCCCTGCCGGCTGGCCTTCGGGGCTGTGGGAAAGGGAGCGGAAGGGAATGGAACCTTGGTGAAAGCAGAGGGGGGCCTGGGGAACAGGAAAGTCGGGGAGAGGGGTAGGAGGTCAACTTTTACCCTCCTTCCGTGTACCTTTCCTTCCATCCTTACCTCCTTCCTCCGTTCTCAAAATACTTTTCACAAGCAGAGAAGGATTTCCTCATATCCTGAGAAAACGTGAGACAAAGAATCAAAGAGCAATAAAATACACCCTTACTAACAAATCTGCTCCACACCATAACTGAACTCTTCTGGGGCGGCTTCTAAGATTCCGAGCCAAGTTTTGAATCAGTATTTATGACAATGTTAGTAAATCATAAGCCACCAGGCAAGCAGGCCTTAGCTTCCTCACCTGTGAAGTGGGATGGAGTTGATCCACATTATTGCTCCATTCCTCTAGCTCTAACTGGTCTGGGGGAGATAAGCGCCTGGGGCTTGCAGAGCATTGCACCTGTGGGTAAAACTGCAGTGTTTCCAGAATCTCTCACCCCGCCTTAGTATATCTCCATATCAGTAGGTGTTTCCAAGGGGTGGAGAGAAGTGGTACATCTCCATATCAATAGGTAATTGGGAGGGGGGGCGAGGGCAAATCCGGACCAGAGAGGTTGGGTGGGGCCCCCATTTTGCAGCCTGATGGTGAAAGAAACGGGAGAACAGAAGTGGACCACCACTTGTAAGCAATAAACGGGTTTCTCCCACTTTATTTCTCCCTTTGACTGATTTTGGTTCAAAGGTATTTTGCCCTGGTTTGGGAAAATATTTTCCCCCGGGTTACACCACCCAACTTCCAAGAGTGGAATGAATAAACATAGGCTAAGGTCTGCTCTCTCCCTGTCACTTGTGCTATGCCTTTCTCTTACAGACATCACAGGAAAGTTGACTGATTAGAAGAAGGAGATTGTAGCAAAGAAAACCATTTTTGATGTATTAAAAATTAGGAAACTGCTCTTTGGTTACCATCTGGAAGTTTTGTTCTCCAGGAACCATTTGTAAAAACTGGGCTTGAGTTTTCCTAGAAGGTAGGACTGAGCTGATGCTACAGGCAGAATAGCTTTTGAGTGGGTCAGTTAAGCCAGGCCTGTGGGCTACCAGAGATTGCCAGGTTCCTCTTTACTGGACATGCCCTTTCTTGTTTTCCTACAATAGTCAGTGTTGCTGGGCAAAAAAGATGCAATTTCAAGAACTGCCTCAACTTTTTCTATAACAGCAAAAAGGAGCAAGCCTGAAATTGACCCTCTTGGTATTTCTTGGCACTCTAAATGTTGATGCTTTTCAGAAACTCTGCAATTAAGACTTGATGGGGTGAACTTTCTATGTAGTGTTTTTGTGTATTGGCCATTTTTTATTATCTGTTGTCTTTCCTATAAGCTTCAGGCCATACAGAGTGTGGGACCGACAACTGCAGGGACAAAGGAATTAATCGTGACTCTCTGTGGAAATGAATACAGATCTTATGTTTTGGAGTATGGGAGGTATAACCAAATTATACACATTACTTCTCTCACTGGATAAACTCTTCAAGTAGGTGAGGAGTTAAAATATAATATGTGGATTAGGAAGAAATGAAAATTAGCTTTATATGAAGTTAAACTTCTGAGAGTATGCAGAGTAATGGAGTGACCCATATGGGGTGAAATTCCAAGAGAAGAAAGTTTTGAAAAAACGTTTGAAGGAAGCCAAGGCTGGGGATTGGTGGGGAGTTTCAAGGGGTATGTATTGGTCAGCTTGGGCTGCCATGACCAAAAGCCCATGGATGGGTAGCTTAAACAACAGGAATTTATTTCTCACAGTTCTGGAGGCTGGGAAGTCCAGGAGCAAAGTACAAACCAGTTCACTTCCCCGGTGAGGACTCTTCTCAGCTGTCGGACAGCCCCCTCCTTGCTGTGTCCTCCCATGCGGAGAGGAAGAGTTCTGGCCCTTTTCCTCCTCTCATAAGGACTGTAATCCCATCATGGGGGCCACACCCTGCACCTCATCCAGACCTGATACCTCCCAAAGGTATCCACCTCCAAATAGCATCATACTGTAGTTAGGGCTTCAACATATGAGTCTGAGGGACACAAACATTCAGGTCCCAACAGGGCGCATTTTGTTTGAGAGGAATAACCAGCTAAAAGGATTAATATGCAAAGTAGGTGTTGGAGAAAGCAATTGTTTTATAATTGAAATGTAGTTTGGCTGTAAAGAATGATAGTAAGTGTGGGATAAAATCGAAACAGATTTAAACATTAAGGTAAAGAATTGAACTTTATACAATGGGTACTAAGTGTCCCTTACATTCTCCTGTGTTGAGTAAAAAGTATTTTAAAAAAGTAATCTTTTACCCAACAGAACAAATGGATTACCAACAAGTGGATTGTATTAGTAATCCAGATATGAGTAGTAAGAGTCACTTAAACTAATAACTTTCATAATTACGATTTTGTAAAATGTGGTTCAACAACCTTGTCAAGGAGGTGGAGCAGATACTAACTCATCTATTTTATAGACAGTTAAATTGTAATACAGAGGTTAAAGCAATCTACTTCAGAGTACTGTTTTCCCTTCTGGACATCATATTTTTAAACAAGTATATTGAGGTATAATTCACATACCATATAATTTATCCATTTAAAGTATACAATTAAGTGGCTTTTAGTGTACTCACAGAGCTGTTCTACCATTATGGTGACCAGTTCTAGAATGTTATCACCCCAAAAAGAAACCCCATAGCCATTATCCCTCCAATCTTTCCACCCCTCACTCCCCACCCCTGAGACCTAGGCAACTGCCAATCTACATTCTGTTTCTTTAGATTCACCCATTCTGGACACTGTATATAAAAGTATGTGGTCTTTTATGACTGACTTCTTTCACTTAGCATAAGGTTTTCAAGGTTCATCCATGCTGTAGCATATGTCATACTTCATTTCTTTTTTTGCTGAATACTGAACATCAATGTTAAGACTTAGAGATACGTTAGATGACAAATTGGGACATATTCAGCTGAGAGCATCTAGGTCTTAAAGTAACTCCAAACTGTGTTATTAGGAATAATTAAAGAAACTGTGGGTATTTAATTTAGGAATGAAAAGATACAGAATGACATGACAGCCATTTCCAAATTACCAAAGACATATCACAAATCAGAGGGAGTAGACATATTTTGTCTGGCTTCAAGGTAGTAGATTTAGAAGAAAGATTTGAAAGAAAGCTATAGCAAACAAATTTTACCTTGATGTGAGAAAAAATGGTTTTCTTCCAAGGAAAATAGACAACCTTAGAAACTCTTCCATTCTTGACTAAAATGTAGAAAATCTTGACTGGGTGATCAAATATTGGGAAAGATCTAGAAATAGATAAACTTTTAGGATACCCTCCAAACTTGAGAGATTCAGTATTTCTCAGAAATCAAATGGGATTAGAGTGAGAACTGAGATTAAAATTCAGAAATTCCTTCTGGCCTCCAACCTTTTCCCAACTCATCCTGCCTTCAGGCAAACAAGCCGAAGTGGGAAAAGAGAGTTTATCTGAGATTTGTTGATGGACTAGTGTGGGGATAAGGAGGAACTACCCAAGAAGGCAGAGGCACATGTCCACAAAGAGAGAACCAAAAGCACGATGGGACCACTGTCTGGCTTTAGGTCAGAAACAGACATGGCATGTGGACACCTCTCCATTGTTGACACTGAGGTTTTTGCTTTCTAAATAAAAAGGGTTTGGGGAGAGGCCAGGAATAATTAGTAGAGTAGAGGGGCTAGCATGGCATCTATACCCTGCTATAGTTAGAAACATGAAGGCCCCAAACCCAAACCATGTGTATTAGAGCTGTTGTGAGATTCTGAGCAAAGTGTGAAAAACAGGAACCCATTGAATTACTACTGAGAGACTTTATAAGACAAGCAGCACTCACTGGGTGTGCAGATTACAGCTTTGTGGGGCAGAGAATGCACAGAGGCCATCGTCTCTGCACAGAACTGCCACTACTCAGGCGCCAGAGCACTGATGGACTGAAAAATCCAGAGACAGAGCTTCCTTCGGTGCAGACATTCTCAGTGCACCGTTAGCGATGCTCAGCCTCCCTTAGGACCTTCATAGATAGTGGCCAAGAAAAAAAAGAACTGGAAAAAGGAAAAAACAGGATATCAGGCAGATTTTGACCAATTGACTTGTTTGTGTGCACATGTGAATGTAAGGCCACCGTGATGGAATCTCAGAAATATTTGGGCAACATATTTAGGAGGCTTAATTTCCTGCTGAAGGAAGTTAAGTCTTGAAGTCATTGTCAATGAGGCCAGGGAGTCTTGAGGGATATAATAGTGCATAAGTAAAAGAGGGAGAGGTTTAAGAAAAATAGGTAAAAAATGATTTCAAATGCATCAAAAAATATCCCCAAGGATCTAAAGAAAAAGAGAATTGGCAATGATGGTATGGGAGAAGAAGCCCTAGGCAGATAATCAGATAACCTAAGGGGTGATTCAAAGCTCTGTTTTCAACTCCCTATCTGTCTCGAAAAGTTCTTTAACCTCTCTAAACTGCTGTATCCCTATCTATAAAAGTGAGTGTATTAAATTAGGAAATTTGCAAGATCTCCATAATTGTAAATTCCTGTGAGTCTGTCATTTGAACAGGAGATGGTTGGCAAATACAACAAAGCACTTGGATACACACTCAGAATGCGGAGCTTAGTGAGGAGGGTTTCAAGAATTTTAACCTCAAGTGTGGTAGACACATGGAATGGTAGAAGGAGAGGTAGGTTTGCCATTTGTTGTTTCCCTTTAGGCAAGACTCTTCTCAAGTACGATGCAGGGATAGGAAAGGAAATTATTATGATACAAAAGAAAGAACATGGCTGCTCTACTTTCGGACCTCTACCTCTGATGTTTCCATCTCACTTCCTCTGATACCTCATCACCTCCAGTTTTTCAATCCCACAAAGACCTTCCATCAATGACCATTTGCCTTTTCCATGTCCCTCATGCCCTGTCATGTGCTAATTTTTCTCCCTATGCAACTTGTGTTCTCTCTTCCACCAGAACAGCCGTTCTATCACATATACCCTCAAAAGACATGAATCATTGTATTCAACAGGAAACTCATCAAATCTGGTTAAACCAACTCCTTGCCTATTTGTGTCTTCCTGTACAACTGAGCTTAACTGGAGGAAAACAGTCTCAGCAACTCCATCCTTCTATTTTCTCAGGCCAAAAACCATAATCTGGCTAAGGATCACCACCCACAGATGTACTGTACTTGGAAATAACTATGGAATATTACAGTAGCCTGCTTTCTAGTCCCTCTGCTTCCTCCATTATATTCTACTATTTTCTATCTAGCAACCAGAGTCACCTTTTAAAAATGTCATTTATATACTGTCACTCCAAAATTATCCGTTCACTTTCTGGCTTACTTAGAGAAAAATCCCATCTAAAGTTCTTATGATGACATATAAGCACTTACCTGATCTATCCAGTTCACCTCTTCTACCTCTGGCATTATTTCCTATAATGCTCCCTGTTCTCTGCAGTTCAGACTCACTGACTTCCAGGCCATTCCTTGAATTTGCCAAACACACTCCATTATTGGGCCTTTGAACTCATGTTCTCGCTGCCTGGAACACTCTTCTGATATCTGCTTGGCTCACTTCCTTATTTCATTCAAATCTCTGTTCAAAATGTCACCTTATCAAGGACATATATTCCCTAACCACTCACCTGTCACTCTTCATTCCCTTTCTATGTACTAGCACTTTTTCTTTATAATCCTCATGATAGCACACATATTTTTGTTTTTTTTTATTGCCTGTCTCCCACACCTGAATGTAAATTTAAAGTAGCTTTGTGTTTTTTGCTTACTGTTTTATCTCCAATAGCTAGAAGAGTAAATACCCATAGTAAATGAACAAAGGGGAGGAGCTGGATTTAGAGTATAAATCTAGTCTTTTAAACCATGAATTCTTTCATTCACTATAACTGAAGACCTATTATGAGCCAGGCAATGTTCTTACCCTGGGCATAAGGTGATTAAATAAGACATATTACACTGTGGGGGGGATAGGGAGATGAGATGAGATGTTAAATAAAGAGGTAAATGGATCAATTAAACAGGATACATTTTAAAAAGTTGTCGTCAGCGCAATGAAAACAGAGTGTATTACAAGACGGTATACCAGTTCAGGTCTTCACAGAAGCAGGCACCAGGACAGAATTAGACATGCAAGATATTTATTGGGGAAGAGCCTATGGAGGATGAAGGATGGGGGAGAGATGGGGAGAGCCTTCAAATGGGATGAAGCCCAATGTCTGGGGAAGGAGAGAGGGAGAGAGGAAGGGTGGGTAGGACTATCCACAGACCATGCTGCAGCTCAGAAGATCTTAGCCAGGCCCGTAGGTTCCCCCATCCCCTGGGAAGTGTTGCTCATTAGAGGCTTCCTGCTGTGGACAGAAAGGCCATGGCATAGGACCTGTATTTTGCTCAGCCTTGAACTCTAGGCAGCCTCAGAGGAGTAGGGCCTTATGCCTCCATGTGAACACTGCAGTGGATCCAGAGAGCACAGCTGGAGGCAGTTACTCTGGGGAAAGAATAGGTACTTTCAACTGAGTATTCAATGAGATCATTCTGAGGAGGTGACACTTTTGAGCTGAGAATTGGAAGACAACAAGGAAACGTATTTGGGGAAGGTTCCAATCGCTCATTGGCAAAAGTGCAAGTGCAAAGTCCCTGGGGTGGACCAGAGGTTGGCCTAATCAAGGAAGCTAACTGAACTGTAATAGCGAAGAGAGGTAAGGGCTGTGAGGTAGGCAGGGGCCACATCCTATAGAGCTTGCAGATCATTCTCATCAGAATTTATTCTAAATTGGAATTTGTAAGCCTCAGCTTCTACTTCAAAACTGGATATATCAGCAGAAGGGTTGTGATGATTAAATAACAAAATGCATAACAGTTCCTGGCACATCATGAGCCCATAATTACAGTACTTTTTCTTTCTGGTTTGTCAGATTTAGAGTTTCTGTTCTCTTACACAGAATAGGAAAAGTGAAGAGATTAGGTGGAGAGGACAACTGAAGGCTTTAAGGGCCAAGATGAGGGATTTGGATAAAATCCAAAGGGGAGAAATTACATTAAGGTCAAATTCAAGATACAGTATCCATTTGTATCTTGGAGGACATCACCAAAATTTGGAATATATTTTTCTGAGTCCTATTTGTCTGTCATGGTTCTCATGTTTCTTTTGTTGTTGAGAATAAGCCCAAGAATGAGGACATTTTTTCTCTCCCATATTTGTCTGACTTTATCAAAATTTCAAAAATGCTGTTCCAATAATCAAGTAAACCTTGAGCCATGCTTGAAGCACAGGCTAGCTTCTCAAGGGAAGAGCTACCTGGCTTTATTAAAGTCTATGTGTTTATTTACTATGTTGAATGGAAAAGTAGCTATATTGACACCTCCCCCTCAGTTTAGGCTTCCTGCTTCTTCAGCTGGTTTTCCTTCACTGTAGCTCTCTGTTTGAGCTGTGAAACTGACATGTGTCTCTTGTTCAGCTCAGCAGGAACTGCAACAGGAGGATTGATGGAGGACTGGGAGTGGGAGCCTGGCCACAGGAATTCAGGGAAGCACCGAGTGCTTTTCTGTCCTAATGACAATTATTGGCAATATTATTCCAAATGATGGTAATAAGGATTTTAGCAAGCATTTGTTGAATATCAACACCTTATTAGGCTATATATGGATAGAAGCGAAAAGGAACAAAATATATTTTATATAAATATAAAGAAATGAGCTCTTTACAAGAGTTCAGGGTCATTGAATGGGGGAAAAATCACATATGAGGGACTTTAAGCCAAGAAATTATCCAGATTTTCCATATAACCAACCACAGCAGCGGGCAAAATGGAGAGCCAATCAGTCAAATGCTAGAGATTAAATCCTCAATCTCCTGTGAGATCTGACTGGGGTAAAATACATGTCTTGGCAGAAAATCTTTAATCACCTCTCCCTGTGCCCCACCTATCCCTGCTCCCTTTATTCCCAGTTTACTGTTACTCTGTCCCTAGCACCCAGGATCAAGTAAATAACTCAGTACCCCAGAGACCTGGGAATGGAATGGGTTCCAGGTCACTGCCTTCTTCTAAAAGCAGGTGTCTTGCCTGAGGGTTTCAGCCCTGGGCAGATTCATTATGGATTCGGGGAGACTGAGGACTAACAATGGAACATTCTTGGGGTAAAAGTGTTTATACCTGGTTTTATTCTCATGGCAGTAGGTCGATCACTAGAATCTGTCTGCATCCAGCCGTCTACAGGTCCGTAATCCACCTCCATCTCTGCCCACATGCAGAGCACTGGGCAGAGTTCTTTATAGAGTGACTCAGTCAATAATAGCTTATTTTCAAGGGTGTGGAAGCATTAGCCAAGCAGTAGGCCAATTATGTCATCAAGTAGTTTAGGGTCAGGTGAGGACCCAGGACATAGGAACTTCCATTTTCCCCATAGCAGGCTTCTGGAATCCATGCTCTCCCCTGCTCCCCTCACTGTGGGGATGGCAGGCAAAGGCAGGTCTCTGCAGGGCTTCTCTTTGCAATTTGATGTACATAGGTGAGTAAATGGGCTCAAGGCTTGCTTGGGGCACACTCTTCTTCACAAACAAGCCTGAGCAGGTTGGCCCACAAATTTTTAATATGAGTTGACTGGAAGGTGCCACTTAGCCCTCAAGCTTCAGCCACAGTTCAACCTCATCCTTTTACGAAGTTCTGCTCTAGGTTTCTGGAGCTGCACAGCCACCTAACAGAGGAGGGCTTTGATTCCCAAAGCATTCGTGTCCTTTTTCTAAATGGCTCTTTTAAACCTCCTGAATAAGGAGGAGTGTTTAGATTGGCAGCCACTGTCCAAACATTTCTTGGTCCTAGAAGATAAAATTTAAAATAATTATCAAAGCTTTACCCTTACCTCTAACAATTCTCAAAGCAGAAATGGACAACTGATCTATATTATGTTATGCCATTAACAGTTGCTTTTCAACAACAACAAAGTTTATTTCTCAGAAGAGTATCACAAAATAGAGCCAGAATATTGAAAAAGGTAAAGTAGGGCATCAGATCTGTTTTAGAAGTTCTGCTCCCATAAGGTTATTGAGACTCCTTTTAAGCATGAAGTGGCTGACTGGAGGAAACTTTGGATAGCCCAAGAAAACACTGAAGAGAAAAAAGCAGCAATGGAAGTCCTGTGATTGCATTGTGGTTAAGTGTTCATTTTGGTACTGATTTTATTGTCCTGAATTTATACACAAGTAGAAATGGGTAGTTTAAAAAAAAAATTGTATCCATGTATCAATTTCACCATTTTACAGTATATAATTCAGTGGTTTTTCATATATTTGCAAGATTGTCAAGCCATGACCATGAATTCTAGGACATTTTTATAATTCCAAAAAAGAAACCTTATACCCTTTAGCAGTCATTCCCAGTTTGCTGCTCACCCCAGCCCTGCCATTGCTAATCTGCTTTCTGTCATTATGGATTTGCTTATTCTAGATATTTCTTACAAATGGAATCAGGCAATATGTGGCCTTTTGTGTCTGGCTTCCTTCATTTAGCATGTTTTCAAATTTCACCCACATTCTAGCCTATATCAGTACTTCATTCCTTTTTATTGCTGAATAATATTTCATTGTATGGATATGCCACCATATGTGTGGACATGTCCATTCACCAGCTGGGGGACATCTGAGTTGTTTTCCACTTTGGGGATGTTGTGAATAGTGCTGGTGACATGAACATTTGTATACAAGTATTTGTCTAAATACTTGTTTTCGTTTCTCTTGGGCATATACTTATGAGTGGAATTGCTGGGTTGTACAGTATCTATGTTTAACTCAGGGAACTTCCACACTGTTTTCCAAAGTGGCTGCTCCATGACAGTCCCATGAGCAGTGTAGAAGGGTTGATGTGGTTAGTTTTGGATTCTTAACTATTCAATTCTGCTGATGAAACCAGATCAGACTTTGTGTGATCCTGCAATTTCAGATTACAAAAAAAAATCAAGCACATTGTGAATTACATGGTCCTCCATTACTATTTAGTCATTTTATTTCACAGTTTTAGGATTCACTTTGGTCAAACTTACTCATAAGCAAAGGACTATCACCAATATAGTGCTGGGCACAGAGTAGGAATCCAACACATATATATTAAATGAGTGGATGAATGAGTAACAGGTAATCTTAGGGGTTTCATGAAAAGCATTAAAAAAAGCATCAGAAGCATCTCATCAAAATAAAAGTCTTCATTTCTTATCACTGCAGTATGCTACCACTGTTCTGTTGCCATAACATTTGAAGGACACAAAATAAATGTAATATAGTAACATGAGCCCAGGATGAGGAGACATGTAGTTCCTCTCTGAGACTAATTTGCTAGACAATATTGGATAAATGATTGTCTTCACTTTACTCATCTGTCAAATGGTGATATCTGTTTTAATTACTTAGCAAGTTATTGGGGCAGATCTTAGGAAATAATGCATTTATAATGCTGAGTCAGCTGCTCTTCCCCTGCCCTTCAGGTCCTGGGAGGTGTACGCAATGCCTCTGCTTCTGCTTTGGCACACATTTCTCTGTTCCATATTGATTCAGTCCAGACATACTCAACTTAGACACACACACACACGCACACACACACACACACACACTGTACTTCATTCATATAATGTCCACAGAGCAAACATATACCCAGATTACACAGAAACCACTGAAAAATCACATACTGATTATTTTTTTTCTTACAGGGTGTTTATCCTACCACCTGGGAGATTTTTACAAGTCCTTTACTCCACATAATTTTGATGCACAGTGTTTCTTGCTCTCTCTTTCCCTCCCAGTCTCTTTTCTTTTCCTCCTCAATCCTCTAGGAGCAAAATCCAAAGCCTTTTGTTTTCTGCAGCAGGGCACCCTTGAGCACTCTTGTTCTAAGGACTCAGCTGGCACCCATACCTCAAGATCTCACTTCTCTTTCAAATAGCTCACCAAGGTCTTTTTCTCAACAAAAAATAGTTTCACTCTCCAGAAAAAGTCTTTCTAGCTGATAAGATAATACAGTTGGCCTTGAACAACCCTGGGGTTAGGGGCTGTTGAAAATCTGCATATAACTTGACTCCCCCAAAACTTTACTAATAACCTACTGTTGACTGGAAGCCTTACCAATAAAATAAACAGCTGATTAACACCTATTTTGCATGTTAGATGTATTAAATCATTTTCTTTCAATAAAGTAAGCTAAAGAACATATTAAGAAAGTCATAAGAGAAAACACATTAACAGTACTGTACTCTATTTATTGAAAAAAGTCCATGCAGAAGAGGAACCGGGCCATTCATACCTGCATTGTTCAAGGGTCAACAGTTCGGTCTTTCATTTCATTCGCATGTGAAAGTGCTTTGGAAAATTAAGGAGAGTAGTGAGTAGTGAATAACTAAGGGATTTTATGTTTGACAACCTCTTTTCTTGGGAGGGAAAAGGGTCTTTCTTTCTAGTCTATTGGAGAAGAGCAGTATTCATCAGCCATGTTTTTTATCTTGTCCTTTCTTGTTCATCACAATACAAGACTGCATGCGGGTGGGCACATAATTCAAGCATAACAAGATTCTCAGTGAAATTGTACTTGGAAATGAAAGAGAGATCTTTAGGTGGCTGGATCTGTACAATATACATTTTGGGTCTGTGGGTAGCCACATTGCCATTCAGGGAGAAGCAGAAGAACTCTATTTTTAGACATAAAAAAAATGCTTCAGACAGAACAAACAGAAAAGAGAAGGAGAAGTAACTGATACCATTTCCTTCCTGAGACAACGATGTGCTCCTGGTTTCAGACAAGAGATCCTTTTGTATCCTAAGAATACAGTCTCTCTTCACCTTTTGCTCCCCATACGCTACTTTGATTTCTGTTGCTTGCAATGATAAAAGTTCTAATAAAAGAAATATTTATAAAATGAATTGTTATTGTTACTACTATGAAAATTTTTCTAAGCTTCCAAGAATAATCTTTTTGTTTTCAAAATATATTTATATGTTTTACCTCATTTGATTCTCATGACAGTTCTATGAAGTAGGTAGCATAAGATTTATTATGCCCCTATGAGGAAGTTGACTTTCAGAGATATTAATAGGTACACCTATTATTTTGGTAAAATAATCAATAACTGGCAGAGCCAAAAAGAGAAGATGAAGCTTCTGGGTGCTTCCATGACACCACCAAAATGATGCAGAGAGGAGTGGCCTCTGACTGAATTCCGACTGTATTTTTATAAAAGGTGTAACTCTTAGGAATCTAATAATGCTTAGATCCCACTTATTATCCATGTAAATTATGTAAAATTATAGTCAAATTCCAATGTAGGACACAGGAGGCAAAACCCTTATTGATGGTACCAACAATGAAAAAGCCTCAACTGTACTGAAACAGTCATTTTATTTATAGGGTAAATAGTATAACTGGTTCAAATTTTAAAAGCCTTTTCTAGCAATGCTAAATATAGTATTTATGTTTTATTTTCATATAACAGCATAAAATGTTTCCTCTTCTGTAGCTATAGTATTTTCTCTATATTAAACTCGGCAACTTTTGCTGTCTAGGAACCTAACCATGGCCTGAGAACACAGGGAATGTGCAATTTTACAACACTGGAACACTTAGCAAAGAGTGTACCCAAAATACTTGGAAATTCAAGAGAGAACTACTCTGTTTTATTTCCTCTAATGTGGAGTGCATTATAAGTTCTCTGGAGACAACACTGTTATACAGATCTGGGTACCTGGAGCAGCTCTAACCGGTAGGATCCCAGATGGTAAAGGCCTACCTGAACTGGTCTGAGAACAATTCCATTCCACATCACTTCCCAAACCCATGGGGTGGCCTGGGTGTGTAAACATAAGAATGGAAGTAACATGCTCTCAGGAGGGCTGGTCTGGGTACCTGTTCATGCAGGCTCTTTGTCTTCTGAAGTTGTACTCAGGGCATCTTCTCAGAGACAGATGTCACTCAGAGCTTTCAGCCTCTTATATCCACAAACTTGTATTCTATTTTTTAAAATAGCAGTATTTTATTTACCTAAAATCTTATTTAAAAGAGTGTTCTTAGGCAAAATCATCACTTATTTTCTGCCAAAACTAGAATAGGATAGTCTTAAATAGAAATTTTAAAAATCTATTGTTGCTAGAAATCATAATTTATGTTATTTACTTTCTGTCTAATAAACAGAAGGTATAAAACATATCAGGTATAAATGTATCTTTAGGAACACCCTTCTATTACAACAATATATGTAGGAAGTGATTGGGCAGGGTTATTTGGCCCAAATGTCTTCAGGCAGCCCTGATGTCCTGATTTTAGCCACTTTTGCCCTCTGTTACTGCTCCCACAGTTATTGGAAAGTCTTCTTGCCACCACTTGTGTTCCTCCTGGTTCCCACTGTGACTGATACTCTATCCTATTCTTTTATCTTTACACACAGTAATAAATCCACTATTGCTTTTGCTTTCCATTATTCTCATTACCTCATTACTTAAATGATTTTCTAGAAATTTTCCTTGGCTTTCTCCAAATCTTTTAAAATTTAGCATTAAAGATACTTGGCTTTTATAACTATCCCTCACAAACAAAAACATCCTGCAATGTGTTTCCCATAGTATTGTATATAAAACTGAAAATTTAGAAACCATCTAAATATTAAGTAATAAAGAACATACCTAATATTCCCTTCAGTGAAATACTGAACAATATTCCAAAAGGCTAAATGTAGATCTGTTTACTAACTTCAAAAGATATTTGTACAATATCACTAATTTAAGGAAGTAGTTAATAAAAGAGTATGTTTTATAAAAACCCTGCAAATCTGTGTGTGTGTGTGTGTGTGTGTGTGTAAATATATAAGTATATGTATAGAAGTGCTATTCAGTAAAAATAGCAGCCACAATGTAACTTAAAATTTTCTGGTAGCCACTTTAGAAAAAACTAAAAGCAAATAGATTACATTAAATATATTTTGTTTAATTCAGTATATCCAAAATATTATCATTTCCATAGTAATCCATAGAAAGGTTACTACTAAGAACTTTTGACATTTTTTATATTGTCTATAAAATCCAGTGTATATTTTGTATTTATAGCATATCTCAATTCAGATGTTATATTTTCAATAAAATGAACTGTATTTAGTCATACCAAATAAAGTGGTTTTTTTTGAAAAAAAATATTTATACTGCTTCCTTTTTTTATTTATTATTATTTTTAAATAAATAAATAAACGGAAAATTCAGTTCCTCATTTGTACTAGCCAAGCTCAGTGCTCAATAACCACTTGTGATCTCCTTGGGAAAAATATGAAAATTGTGTAATAAATTATTAATTGAGATTTTAGTCAGTTGATGGAATAGCATGTAACCTTAGATTGTTTTTCCTTATATATATTTGCTAAGATTTCTGCTATTACGTATACATTTCTTTGTAACTTTTCAAAAAAGGAAAAAAAAGGTCCCTCTGAACTTAGCATATTTGTTTTATTTTTATTCCCTCAGCAGTGCTTTTGCTCCATGTCTTCTTGGATTTTTATATTTTCTGAATTTTCTGGACAATTGTGAGTACTGGATCACTTAGTTTGGGTTAGCTTGTGTTATCATCCAGTTTCACAAATCCTTGACCTTTTTCCTATAACAAATATGCCTTATAAATCATCTATTCATTTAGTCATATATTCATTTATTCAACAATTACTTATCAATACAGGGCAGACACTGGTCTAGGCCTAAGAAAATACAGAAGTGATAAAGACAATGTTCCCGTCTGGGGAGCTTCCATTCAAATGAACATTCAAATGGTTAGATAGTGAACAAGAAACCAATAGGATGTTTTCAGGTGTTACGTGAGGGCAAAGTAAACAGATGAAAATATAAAGAGTAGTAGGCAAAAGCCCCTTTAAATGGCATGGGGAGGGGAAGATTCTTCATAAAGGAGACACATAGGCTGAAGTAGGAAGGATAAGGATGAGCCAGGTGAAGGGCAGGGGTGAAAGGAAGATCATGTCGAGCAGAGAAAGGTAACATGAATACTCCAAGAGTAGGGTGGAGGCCAGGTGGCTGAAGCATGGAGTGTAAGCAAGAGGTGATGCAGAGGACCTGTGTTTGCACAGGTGAATAGGAGCTTGATCACAGAAAAACACAATGTGGGACAATTGGAGGAAAATAAACAGAGAAGTGATGGGATCTTATTTATTTTAAAAGATCACTCTTGCCACAATTTGGAGAATGGGAGAATTATTACTGAAAGCAGGGATTATAATTAAGTTTTTGCAATATTTTAGAGAACACAATTAGATACTTTCAGGCAGGTGCAGTTCAGGATTAGAGATGACATCTTTTAGATAAATTCAAGATATATTTTAGAATTAAACTAACAACTCCATGATGAAGTAGACGTATATGGAATAGAGAAGAATCAAGTTTGATTTTTAGGTTTTTTTCCTTTAGTAGCTGGCAAGGCCATTGCATAAGACTGGAAAACAAGGAGAGGAATGGGTCAGTGGAGAGAATTACCAGCTACCTTTTGAACATTTCAACCCAGTTAGGTATCTAAGGGAAGATTTAAGATAGGCAGTTGAATACATGAGTACAGAATTCATAATCTAGAATTCAGACCCGGGGAAGAGGTCCGAACTGGAGAAGTAGATTTGGGATGTGGGAGCACAGGAATGCTATCTAAAGCTAGATAAAGAAGATAACCTAGGAAGATGTGGAAGTTTCCAGAACAGAATTGCCAACGTGTTGAATGATATTAAGAGGCTGAGTGGGTTAAAGACAGAGAAATTCCTATTGGAACTGGCCACTCTGTAGTAATTGGTGACTTCGAAGAGTCAGTGGGAAGGGGAATAAAGTTAAATATGTGTAGTTTGATGGATGAACTGGAGATACAGAGCTGGAAAGAGTTAAGTAAGGTAACTAAATAGCAAATGTTTTTACTGGGAAGAGGAGTAGAAAACCAGGGCAGTAACTGGAGGAAGTGAGGGGTTAAGGAAGGGATTTTTAAATGATACTAGTGGAGAACAGCTGCATGCTGACGGAATGACTCCGCTAGAGAGGAAGAAAGTGGTGATGGGAAGATGAGATGAAGGAGGCATCACTGAGGGACTGAAGTTCTTGAAAAGGCAAGAGGGGATGGAATCCAGCGCACAAAAAAAGACTTGATAGAAGAATTAGTGCCTTTGTATGAGTAGGATTGCAGAGAAAATGAATAGACTTCCTGTCTGGAATATGAGGGAGGTCCCTTGTAGCAACTTTTCTCAGTGAAGCATGAGGTGGATGGGTTAACAGCTGAGAGTGAATGGCTAGGATAGAGGGGAGTCAAGGGTAAAGTAAGCAAAGGACCTGGCAACAGTTAGCTGGGGGTGTGCTGAGGAAACGTTCGCCAGGAGCAGGAAAGGATGTTCTATTGTATTTTAATGTCATAATAAATAGGGTACTTTTCAAGACATGAATGGATGAGTGCATCAAGTTATATGACTGACTTTTTAAAGGGTCAAGAAAATAAGACCCCATGCTAATTTTAGAATTAGCTTTCTAAAAATTGTTAGGCTCTAATTAATTTTGTTTCCATTTAGCTCATTTGTTTTCTGTTCCGTTTTTAGTGATCTGGGAAACATTTGATGATCTACATATACTGATGCCTGGTCAGACTAAATGTCTTCAATAAACAGTGATGTTTCAATAGAATCCCTCAGATACAATATGAAGTCTTAGAACTACTATTTACTGCCCTATAAATTTGGACATTATATTACTGAAGGATTCTACATCATATTTTTCACAAGGATCTCCCAAGATAGGCACATATGCACACACATGTATTAAAAAAATGAATTAAATAAACTATAAAATAATTCAAGACCTTTAAAGATAGAAATCACAAAAACATGGATTTTAGTAATAATAAGATAATAAAAAGAGCTTAATATGTACTGAATCAATATCTAGTGACTTACACTAAATATATCAGATGAATAAAATTAGCCAGGTTAAAATTTAAAATAGTCTTTTTTGAGCCTTTGAAATATCAAATTGCCCCAGCTTTATATGTTGTATCTGTATATTTTGACTGGTATATTACATGGACTGTGATTTCAGTATATGTATGTGCGTTTGTACATGACAAAACAAAGTTTTTTTTCACAAGTAATAAAATAAGTCAATAGAGAACACAAATATATTAATTTTTAATTTCCTTAGTGCACTGACTTTCAATGGATTTACTTTTTAGTTGAATTATGTATTGTGTTTATTGGGTAAGTGGAATTATAAAATTACTTTTCTCTATGTTATCTCACTGGACTCTTAATTGATTTGCCTAGGTTTTACAGAAAATTAATATGTAAAAATTTTAATCTTGTTTATTTAATTGTAACTAATATGTCATACCAACATAAATGTAGAAAAAGTTATATCTTTATCCTAATAGTTTCAAAACAACTAAAATATCTCCATTTGGAGGCTTGAAATGAAGCAATATTGGATAAGAGAAATGTTTTTTATATGGTCATTTATGAAAGATGCTATACCTTCAATTTATATTAAAGCTTGTCTCTGAGGCTTCAAACCACCAAGACACCGGGGGCTCTTGACTCTGCTCACTTGAAAACTGGTCTCCTGCCAAGCTATCTCTTTATGCCCTTTCCATTTTTTTTTTTCCTTTTTTTAGTCCCATGAAGGCCAACACCATCAATGAACTGATAAGTTCCACCAACCAACTAGTTCTACTAATCAACTAGTTCCATTAATCAAAATATAAAATCTAGAGATGCTAACTTCACCTTCTATTTATTTTGCTTCTTAAATACAATTAAGTTCTATCCACATTTCTCTCTGCCAATTACCATCTACCTAGTTAAGGCTACTGTCTATCATGTCATGCCTATACCACTGAAATACGGGTTTGTCCATCTGTTTTAAATCTCAGTCAGGGACAATTCTGAAAATAATTTTTCTTGGCACATATTCATGTTCTGTAGTAAGTTTTTTATATAATGCCATTGATGTTTTTCTTAAGGATGTATTTTTTCAGCATTTTATCCTAAGAATGTCTTAATTATTTTCAATTTTCATAAAAATACCTGCAATATTATGCAAGGTTGTATTTTATGATTAATAAATTTGAAATTGTTGACAATTTAGATAAATATTTCTCTCTGGACCATCATATTTTGAATTAAACAAAAATCTCTTTACAGATGTTAAGATGTCTGGTAAGATCCAAGCAAATTTTGCTAAGTGGAAGATATTATCTTCTTTTTTTTATTCTTGCCATTCAAATGTGCAAATATTTAACTTAATAATTTTGACAGGTTTTACCTTTTTGCTTCCATTCAAAAAACCTTTCTTTGATGTCTACTTTATATAGAAAAAAACTTTTCAGAAGTTATCTCTTTTTATTATCTTTTGGTGTTTCACCATTTTTTAAATTGTAGATATTTTATCCAATTTCGGTAGAAATGATAAATTTATCCACTAAAAATAAGGCGTCTATCAAAGATTCACTCTGCAAATCGAGATATTTCAAAGTACAATTATAGGACTCAAAAATTAAATTGTGTGCACTGTTTGAGCTGTCTTTATTCAGTCTATCCCTTCTTCTGACACATTTTAAAGCCTTTCTGATTTTAGCATTGTTTCTAATACTTCTACTTTTCTAAAAGCTTGAGAAGCTGAAGTTTTTTGTTGGTCTGTTTGCAGAACATTTCTATTAAATATTTTCAACTCTAATTTTGAACAAAATACAACCATAATTGGGAGTTTTTTTTTTAATTCAATTCCACCATAGGCCTTTTAGATTGTTTTACAAATTATGTCTTCAAAGTCTCAAATATTTCTTAAAATCCTTTGATGATGAACAACAAAGAGAGAAAGCACATATTTCAAGGCTGAAGTATGTCTATTTAACATCAGTTTTATACCCAAATTACGTACTTCATCTACACTTTGAACATATTTTTAAAAGTGTAAAATTTGACATCTGCATCCTTGATTTTGACTATAGAGTACTGCACTTTTTGGGATTCACTTAATTATGACCAGAGCCAATTGCAAGTATATCTGTTTTTGAGCTCATTACTTCCAAATGGGTTTGTAGATTGAATAATTAGCCCAAATCTTTGCATCTGTTTTTGTATCCACCCCCTTCTCATCCTGAGCAGAGTCTAATTCTCCACCTCTTGGCTTATTTTGGCCATTGGCATATGGACAGATTTGATAGTTGCTAGTTCTGAGCGTTGGCTTTAAGAGGCCTGCAGTATTTCTGCTTGCCCTCCAAGGCCTCTGCCAACCACAAGAAGAACAGGTCCTTGTCTAGCCCATTTGGCCCATGAGAGGGATGATAGATACATAGAATAGGGTAGCATCTGAGAGTAGCCCAGATCAGTTGACCTGAGCTGCCATAGTCTGCAGCAAACCTGAGTGACATTTCTCAGCCCAGTCACTCACTGCTTACCGCTGTCCAAGTCCTCACTCCTTTATTCTAGGCTGAGCCACCATCATCTCACTCTTGATTATTACATGGTCCTCCTGCTGTCAGCTAATCATACATCCATGCAAATAAATAATTTTGTCTTAAGCCACTGAATTTTGGAATTATTTATTATGCAACATGAATGTGGCAATGCTGATTGATACAATAGGTTTCTTAAATGATCCAGAATATTGCTTTTTTCACAATGCTTGCTCCACCAAAATTTGTATTCAAATATCACTGGAAAAATAAATAATTGTGTCTTAAGTATTGAACTTTTAAACTGAATTTATAACTTTCATTTACTGTTGCAAATGTCAGATGTTTCACCCTTTCCAAAGTTTTTGCTTTGATCCAAAATTTAACTGGGTGGAAAAAATCTGAAACATTATTGTAATTAACTTATATGAATTCTTATTAGAAGCTTCTAATGACATGTATAAAACCGACATCAGAGCTATAGCTTCATTTTTTCATACATGCCTAAGAAAAACGGGTTGAAAATCAACTAAACTACTTGGAAGAACACTCATTTGATCTAAATGGAAAGTCATGTTTCTCAGAATGAAGGGTATCAGCTACATGTATTAAATTACTGTTTTGGGAACATTCTTCTTAAAATAGGAATCAACTTTTGAAGTAGATGTTGATGTTTGTTTGGGGATTTGTGTTTTCTGGCTTTGTAGTGACAATTACTATGGCTCCTGTGGTAGAATGTTATGCATTGATAAGTTTTTTGTGCCAGTTCCCATTCATTATCTACTAGTTTAAAAAGTACATATTTAGTATAAAAGTTTTCTTTAAACAGGCTTTTCATATTTTGAATTCACTGCTGCCACAAGAAACTATTGCAAAATAAAAAAACTTTACAAGCAATAAAATACATACTTGTAATTTACAGTATTTAATAAATAACCAAACTACTATAGCAAGAGATTTGAAAGTACTCTTTAACTATACTGCAGAGATAGCATGTGTATCTAACCTTTAATTTTCCATATTCCCCATTGACTTTGCCACCTCTTGACTGGTGGCTTCATGCATCTTCCAGACTGTAGCATATGCCACAAAATAGCTGGCTAGTTTACCAAGTGTCTGGCAGAGACTTCAACTTCAAAAGCTCCCATCACCACCTGAAACTGCAGTGAAGTGCCCCAGCCACTCGTGTCCAGCATGCTTGGTTTTATCAGTGAGCATCCTGTATGCCATTCTTGAAAGAGAAGTGTTAGTTACATGGAATCTGAAAAGGCTCAGGAAAAGGTAGGTGGCTACTAAGGGTGGTTTTAAAGATATAACCATGTTCCTGACTGACAATGACAGAAGCTAGAAATACAGAGAGTAGATCTAGTGTACTCAGACCTGATTATTTTAATATACATATTAACACTAATATTTGATAAAAATGAAAAATCCTGGACAAATGCTTAGTAGATGTAAATGAGGCCTATTCCAGCCAAACTGGGACACACACACACACACACACACACACACACACATACTGAAGCAATAGGCTCCTGATTGAACTGGCATCCTTCAATCAATTCTTCCTTCCATTCTAAGCATTTGTCCAAAGGAAAGGAAAAATCAGAGGGGCAAATAGTAGTAAAATGTCTCTCATACTGATCAGATGAAGATTTTCCCCGAACCCAGAAAATCACAGATCTGTTCTGCAGGTTTAGTATATCTCTTATGGTAAAAAGCTCTGCACCAGTTTTTCAGGCTTGATGGCACTAGCATTTAAAATCACCCATTTAATGCCTTTGGCTCACAGTAACTTTCTGATTATCATGTTGCTTCCCACACACATTTGCCCCAGGAAGATTATGTCCTGATCAGCAATGATGAGTATCCTTTCTTATCTATAATGTAATTCTTATTTTGAAAGAAGTTGCCTTTCTGCTTTTACAAATAGTTAAACAAAAACATTTTGAATGTATCTTCTTTTTGATACTGCCCTGTATCTTTTTATGTTATAGTTTATTTTAGGAAGAATCTTTTTTTTTTCTCTGATTCAAAACCAATTCATTCCATTCAACAATTGTTTATAGAGGACTCAATACATGAAGGGAGGGAGTCTTCTAGTCTATACATTTAATGAATTGTCAAAATAGGACCACATCATCTGTACTTTCTATTTATCACAGTTTCTTTAGATTTGGAAATCTTCTCAAGTCATGCAAAGAAAGTGAAAAGAGTGCTCAATAAACTTGAATATTTAAGGATTTTTAGATTTGGTTCAGTGACATATTGGATGTTGTTGAAATTATGATTTAAAATGTTGAAGAAATTAACCAGAAAAATATATCACTAATAATCACTTGATACATTTTTCTATTTTCTTTACAGTTTTCCAATCTAGAGTACTATGTGTATAGATCTCATTTCTACCCAATTCTGAACTATGCCTATTTGTTTAAATGACTCACTCAATGGCCCAATAATAATATGTCAGTTCTAAAGAAAGCTCAAGATGTGAAAAAGTAAAATTGAATGTTATTTGAGTCAGATTTCTTGGAATTTATTTTCTTTCCATACCACCTGGGACCTTGAAACCTTCTAGTATATTAGGTTTTTAATTCCTTGAACATTTTTGCTCAAAACCTTATGTGCATGCAAATCACCTGAGGATCTTGTTAATTTAAAATTATGATTCAGTAAGTTTGAGATGGAGCCTGTGATTCTAAATTTCTGACAAGCTTCCAGAAGGTGTGGATATAATGATCTAGGGACCACATTTGAGTAATACGACCTCAGAAGACAGACTAAGATACTAAAAACCTGAGATGTTTTGTAAATAGAATTCTTACTATAAAAACAAAAGCAAATTGTGATAAATAATCTTGGTAATATATATTGCTATGTCCTTAGGGCTTACGAAGTGGGCCCAGCATTGCCTAGGGATGCAAAATCATAGATATGAGCTTTTTGTTTTAAAAAACAGAGTTTATCTAAATTACTGCAAACCGGTAAGTTAATCATTCAGTCTTATCAGATATTTAGGTATGTACAACTATGTTAATTAGTATATGTGATAAATTTACAGGTTTCTTAGGTGCAAACGCAAGACTCAGTTTGCATACGACACTTATGGAAATTTTTTTAACATGGAAAATTGCCAAGAATCTTAGAATAATAGCATTATTAAGGTCCTATGTGTATTCTCTCATTCTATTACAAATTATTTAACATACTACTATTAGTATTTGTTGCTTTCTCCGGTTGAATTATTATATATTTAAAAGAAAGTTTCTATTGTGTAATATGAATGTTTTAAAAAATAACTATGTTTCCTCTTTTTAAAGGAAAATAACAAATATGGTATAAAAATACAAAACATAAAATATTATAATGTAATGTTTTATCAATTAATTATCTATTGAATGAAGTATTCAAAGTCTTTGAGACTTTATACTGCTTCGTCTACCTCTCATTAACCTTGAAATGTCTTGCTATTTCCCTGCTGTAGGAAGAAGAGGGGCATTAAGCAAACTCAATTATTCTATTTCCATGGTAATCAGAATTCTCAATTTCTATCTGATTTTTTGAGTCAAAGCAGTCTCATTTATATGAGTACAATAAATGTTCTTAAATGTGGTTAGGATCATTTCCATAACTCTACATTTTTAAAAATCTTTCTTTAGTTTTCTTGAATCTGACTTTGTGCTATAATTTGCAAAACTAAAATTCATTCAGGAATAAAAATCCTTGGTAGAAAAAAAGTAAAAGCCAAGAAGACAGCACCACATTTAATGCAGCTTTTCTCTTTCATCATTAACCCAATGGACAGGAAGAAAAGCATCACAAGTAGTTCACCATAAGGGCAGGATTGATTAACTTGCTAGAAATAGACATCATTTTCATCCAAGTTTAGATTGGTTCAAACCAAGTACTGTGTGATTTCATTTGGAAATGGAACCAGCTACAAGGAGGTATGTGCCTGAGTCGAATACAGAAACTGTACCTGTACCATTACTCTCCCTTTTTGTCTAGAATACTGGTATAAACATAATGATAAAAGCAAAGAGAAAACCCACAAATATTGACAACAACACTAAAATACTTTCAAAGATTTTCCTTGAATTTGTGTGCTTCACAAATATCTCTATACATTTTTTTTTTTCAAACAAGAAGAATCTTATTCTATATGTCTCTTGGCATTCTAGCAAATATTTGTCATGTTCAGTTATGAATGTGTTCATTTAATTGAGAGGATGAATAAATTATATGCTTAGCTGATGAAAGCACTTTCTTTTCTAAATAAGAAGATTGACAAAATACTTCAGTAAGTCACTTCTCTATATTTTACTGATTTTGAAATTTGTGTCATGAATGTTCAGCTACAGGAGCTCCATAGTTATCAGCTTTATTTTTTTTTCTAAAATAAGGCAGTGCCACTAGATGAAGTCAAATAAAATTTCCATGCAGCTTTTCTTTACAACCTGAAAAGCAAGCACTTAGGCAAATAAAGTAACAGTGTGCCTCATAAAGCCACATCCTCACTGGCCGTCTTTGAGAGGAAGCACTTTTTTTTTTTAATCGAAACAGGATACTTAGAGCCTTCAGAGATAAAATAGCAGAACCTACCAGTCTCTTAGCATCTGAAACCACAGTCTGTACCTGTCATTTATTGTTTTGTAAATGAACTAAAAATAAAAGATTGATGGGCTGTGTAAAATCCATAATTTCTGTTAATGGTCTACTAAGCAGTCATGTGTTAGGACACTGAGTGTTACTCAGTGATTCTCTTTCTGGGTTGTTTTAAAGCTCTTAGAGCATTTGTTTTAGTCATTTCTTTTTCTAGTTTGACTTTGAAGTAAAATAATGATTTTAGCTTATTTGGTTTCTTTCTATAAATATACTCAGAGTAAGATTTTGCTTTCTAACTTCACAGAAAATCAAGTTCTCAATTTCCTGTCCCTTCCCCCTTAACTTCCTGAAAACAAAGCAGCATCCACCTCAGTTACTTTTCTTTCTGGTCTCAGGGACTGTGCTTATTGTCAAAGCTAATATTAGTATATTGTTGTCTGAATCCTAGTGTCCCCTTCTGCTCAAGAAAATATCTTTACTGATTATCTTCCCTCTCTACCTCTTTATATCTCTAATTCTCCATCCCTTTCTCTATTTTGTCTTTGTCTTTCCATCTCTCCTGTATTTTCATCTCCTTCAACACCACCTGCTCTCTCCTTTTAGACTCTTTCCTTTCTGAATATAAACACTCCCAATCCCTTCTCCTAAAAATAATATCCTATAACTGCCCCTCTCTTTTCTTCCTTTCAAAACCAAACTTCATAAAGCAGAGTGCTCCCCACTGCATTTCCTCACCTCTAGTTCAATCCTGAGTTACTGTACTTCAGCCTCTGCTCACAGAACTCTTCAAGGCACTGAAGACGTCAGCAATTCCCTCCACACTAAACAGCTTCCAGGCTACTTTACTTGGAGGCTGTGCTGTGGCATTTGACACGGTTGATTCTTCCCTTCTTGAACACATCCTTTCCTTGGCTTGTCTTTTTTGTTTCTACATTCCCTTCTGTCTCACTAGTCTTAAACCAAATATATTTAAATAAAACGATGTGCAGAGCTAAGCAAATTCTTAGGTATAAAAGAAACATCTAATTGTATAATCTGATTGTACAGAAAAAGCCATCCAGTTGCCCAGACCCTAAAATTATATATGAAAAGCAGTCATTATCTGTACTTTTAATTATCTAAATATATAAAACTGTAATTTTATCTTCAGTCATCAGCACAGGAAAAACTGTTTTTGTTTTATGCACTTACCATTGGCTGCCTGAACTGACCTGGCCAGGAGAAACCACGAAGCTGGAAGACACACCACCGATTCCTCACACCGTATGATTACAGGGGACAGGTGTTAAGATTCTGAACTGTCTGAATTTCCTGCTCCTCAAAACAGAAAACTTAAAAGCTACTAATCTGAGACAAGTTTTTAAAGATCAACTTAATTTTTTTTCTGTTTCTGTTAAATTCTACCTTAGTCTTAATGGGGAAAGATGTATTTGTTTCTTAGGACTGTTGTAACAAAGTACCAAAAACTGGGTGATTTACAGCAACAGAAATTCATTCTCTCGTAATTGTGGAGGCCAGAAGTTCAAAATCGAAGGGTAATCAGGGCCACATTCCTTCTGAAGTCTCTAGAGAAAAACCTTTTCTTAGTTCTTCTAGCTTGTGGTGCTAGCCAGCAATCCTTGGTGGTCCCTGGCTCGTACCCATCACTCCACTCTCTACTTCTGTCTTTACATTCCTCCTCCCCCATGGGTGTGTCTGTCTCTGTGCCTAAATTTCCCTTTTAGAGGACACCAGACATACCAGATTTAGGGCTTACCCTAATCCAGTATGACCTCATCTTCAGTTGATTACATCTGCAAAGATCCTGTTTCCAAGTGAGGTCACATTCACAGGTTCTAAAAGGAGATGTATTTTGTGGAGACACTGTTCAACCTACTAGAAATGGAAAACCAGAAACCAGTATTTTGGAAAATAAAAAGGGAAAAGGATTTCTTTTTTAAAAATATGACAGCATTTTTATGCTATTTTTCTTCCTCTGGCAACCTTACTAAAACAATAGTAAAGGAATAGAGCAATAAAAAAGATACCCTGATGCATTATTAAAAATCCATTGGAAACAGAGACAATACAGGGAATACAATTTTTAAATGCGAAAGTACCGTGACATTGTCCAAGACAAATACAAATAGGATGCTGTGAAAAGGAAAAAAAATTGGAGAACAAAAATACCATAGAAAAATAACATTATAAAAGGTTTGAAAGATAAATCCCAGGACCAAAAGTAAAACAAAAAACTAAGAAGTGAAAATTAGAAAGTATAGAAAAAAATGAGTAGGTAAGTCCATGGGAATTTAGAGTCCACTTAATAAGAATTATACATATAACAAGAATTATAGAGAGAAAAGAGAAGAGAATGATCAAGAAGGAAAACAATTTTTTTAGACTTGAGGGACAGAAATCTCCAAATGAAGGTGCCCAGCACAGGTGGCCTATAGAAAAAAATGAAAGAAAACCCCCACAAAGCACATGAAATGTTAAATTTAAATTTCAAAATAACAGGTATAAAGTAGAAAATTAAAGCTTCCAGAGAAAATAACAGAGGCTGCCTACAAGAGATAGTAAGTCAGAATTGTATTAGCCTTTTCAAAAGCAATCATGAATGATAGGTGACTTTGGAGCAATGTCTTTCTTTAAAATTCTTAATGAAAATGATATTTGATGAGCAATTCTATACTCAGCCAAGCTACTGATCAAGAATGAGAATAAAATAAGGGCTCAAAGACATACACCTCTCAGTCACTCATTCATGGGGTGCTGCTGGAGGACATGCTTGAACAAAGGAGAAGCAAATTGAGGAGGAGATATGTGGTATGTAGTAAACAATCAAACCTAAAACATGGCAGATTTTCTGAGGATGACAGTGAAGAGAAGTACGAGGACAATAACTGTGCACTGGCCTGGAAAGCAATCAGTCCACATCGGATAAGGAGAATGGACAGTTACAGTCAGGGGTTCTTGACATATAATTGGTTCAAAGGAAAAGTCAAACAGTGTAAGTTATGAGGAATAAGGCAATGTTCAGATGAGTAGCAAATGGAGACAAACTAGTTTTCCACAGAGAGAAGTCAAACCACTATCAGACAGGACAGAATTTGTTTCTCTCTCAGCTAGGTACAACTTCTAAAGAGCTGCAAATTAGCTCAGCGAAAGTTAAGGGCTACAATATAGTAACTCAGAAAGGTATACTGTAGATGATATACAATTTTCCACAGAAACACATGAACAATTCTCCATATTTTGATGATGTGTAAGCTAACTTTGTAAAGCAGATGTTCTTTATTTGTAGAGGAAGAAACTGAAGCTTACAAATTAATTACATGATTTGTATTCCCATGGTCAGCAAAGGCATAATTAGGACTGTAAATTGTGTGTGCGTGTATGTATGTATGTGTGTGTTCTCAAGAATCACCTTTCATATATGCCAATTGTGATGTTTTTAAATTCCAAAGATAATGATAACAGGTTCATCTGTGGCTTATTTTTTTTGACACTGAAATTTTTATGTTATCAGTTTAGAGTAAAATAATTTTGCTTTTCAGGGTCTTTACCTAGAGTGAAATTTGCCATAATTATTTTTCCTGTTGTTCCTAAGCAGTGGCAGGGCAGTTTCAGGACCTCCATTCTATTTTACCTTCCTAATCCGATTCTGACATCCCAGCTCTGGTCTGAACCTAGTTGGACTTTGCTGACTTTGGGTACAAACTTTCTGTAACTAGTAAAGACAGAGTAGGCAAGGACCAGAGGGACAGTGCTAATCTCTCCTTGCTCAGTTTAGTTCTTGTGGCACTTAGAACTACCAGGCAATACTTCCAACAGCCAGTGGTGTCAAAGGTCATCTCTTCCAGCCTAAGATTTCCCTAGGACATAGAAACCCCTTCATATCCATACTCTGTGCTAGAGGTGCTGTGGGAATAGCCAGGTATTTATAGTAAGATATACTCTAAAACTGGCAACTATCAAACAAACAAAAAATATAGAGCATGTTTTTAAAAGGATGTAAAGGTCCTTTAAAAGAAAGGGAAGCAAGGGTATGTTCAGTCAAATTTGTCCTCCAGTTTGCATGTTTAGTCATTCCACAGAGTTATTGTGTTATCTTTTATATGCTAAAGTCATAATTTTATCAGGTGACTCAGAGATTACTAAGATCTTGAGAAATTGTGAATCACCAGAGATGAATAATTAAAATATAATATTGTAATTGACACTTTCTGAAAATATTATCTCCTTCAATCTAGGTCACAGCCTGGGGAGGTAGGCACCTCTCATAGGGTGAAAACCAGTCTGGTCAGTAGAATTAATCAAGGGACAACAGATAACAGCCAGATCTCCCTCACATTCTAGTTTATTAAGAAATAAAGCTGATAAACACTCATATTTTAAGAGGGCTTATCAAGAATTTTCATATTATTCAGATAAAAGACAAGTATTTAGAGAGTCTTGCAATAGATCATCATTTTGCCAAGATGATATTGTTTGTATATAATACATAGAGTCATGGTGAAGACAGCTGAATGATTTCAGGAAACAATGTCACCAAACTATTGTGTCCTAATTTAGCTATTTACTTCTTTTAGTCAAGGAAACTTTCTGGGTAGTATGAAGATACAATGATATAAAATCAACTCAGTGCTTTTCTTTTATAAGCTCCATGAAATCAATATCCTTATACCATGACAGTATTACCATGAGTATTTAAAAAATTCAATGAGTTATCTAATCAGATAATAGCTTAACAGGAAACATCAGTTTTGGAAAACATTTTAGTCAATTTAAAAGGTACCTGATAGATAACTTACATGTGAGTGTTAGTTGCTGGGGTAGGCAGCTTCTAAAGTGACCACCTACAGCTCCTGACAAGTTGTGCCATGACACACTAGCCTGTCCTCGAGTGTGGATGGGGCTTAATGACACATACCTAGTGATTCATATAAGGAAGAAATAATGGTATGTCACTTCTGAGACTGGGTTACAAAACACTGACTTCTTTCTTGGGTGCCCAGTCTCTGCTATTCCTCACTGTTGGGGAAGCAAGCTATCATATCATGAGCAATATTAGGGAGAGGCCTAACTAGTGAGAAGCTGAAGTCTCTGGCCAACAGCTAGAGAAATATTGAAGCTTGCAAACAACATGTAAGTGACTCCGGAAGCAGATCCTTGAACCCGGCTGAGCTGATGGCAGCCCTGGCTGACAGCTTGACCACAACTCCTGGGGGAGAACCTGAGGGAGAACAATCCAACTAAGCCACGCCTGGATTTCTGACCCTTGGAAACTGAGATAATAATAAATGTTTGTGATTTTTAAGCTGCTAAATTTGGGGATAATATGTCACACAGTAGATAAGTAATAGAGTACCTTGTGCTTTGAAATATTACCTTGACTACTTAAAAAAATTACTCAGATGACTGCTTATTGGACATCAGATGTCTAATAAGATAATAGCTTACTAGTCAACATTAGTACCTGTAATTATTTTAGTAGATTTACTCTACCTAAAGGGATACTTTATAAATATCTTAGACTCCAGAGTTATTTGAAAAGTATAAAACTCACTGATTTAATTACAACTTTGCACTAAACTTCCATGTTTTGAAATATCATGTTATAGGCCAGAGCAAAACGGCATCAACTCTACCTGACACTAAGAGATTGTAGTAATGATTTTATTTAGGTTTATCATGGGGAACCCCCTTAAACAGCATGTTTATAAGCAAAAGTTCTTCTGTATTTGGGTATCTATGGGTTGGTGACTTCTGAAGATTATCTTATCCTCTTTAGTTTTGATGTGAGTTCATTTATATCCAGTTTTGGATCAGCGTCAATTGATGAATTAAGGAGAGTGGTTTTAAGGATATTTTCTTACATTAACTTAATTAACAATTATGTGTCATCCCATTCTTTACTTTCTGTATGCAGTCATGTGGGACAAGAAAGTGTTTTGGAACCAAGCCATGTGCCATAGTTTGAGATGCAGGCATCTTAGGCTATATATTCAAATCATTAAAGTTTTCAGATCATAAATAGGTAAAAGGGGAAAAGTTAGTGAGAATGTTTGATATCTTAATTTGGGTGATGATTACATGAGTGTATACACATATCAAAATTCATCAAGCTGCACACTGGGAGTTGTATATTTTTTTATTGTATTTACCTCAATGTAAAAAATAATAAAATTAAAAATAAAAAAACAAACAAAAAAAGATTTTCCAGTCACAAATCCCTTGATTATTGATTAACGATGGTTTAGTTCTAACAGCCAAAGATTTATATTGATAATAGTATAGTTTTTCCTTTTCACTTCTTTGAAATATTGTATTACTTTGACTTTCGTGTGGATTTGACTATCCTAGGCAAAGAAATATACTTATGTTATAATTATAATATGTCAATATCCCCCAAATAAAGGAATGTAATTAAAAAATATACCTTTTAATGAGTTTTTCATAAAACAGTGGCACCTAGTGGTCCAGAAGCATCCTCCTAACAGCTGTTTCTAACTTGTTTTGTTATTAGTTTGAATCTGGCATTAGTTGCCTACTGCTGATTCAATTTCTAGTGAAGTTTAGGATCTCCGACTTTATAGATCCCAAGTTTTGCAACATCAAACTGATGTCTAATTTATCAGCTGTGTACTTAACCTAGTGTCCACAGTATTGTTCTTACTAAAGAAGTTATTCTAATATAGATCTTAAAAGTGTAGATGGAGCTAATGAGTTAGTGCTACCAGAATAAATAAATTACTTTTGAAACATTAACCAAAAGACTATCTTAGAACAAAGGGCTTTAAAAAGAGATTCATCTTTGGAAGCAGTAAAATTTGCCTTTTTTTTATTTCTATAGAGGAAAAGAATAATATTAACTATTTTACCACCACTTGGTATTAATGGTATATGAATATTTATTCACCTATCACCTGATATTCTGTAAACCTGACCACAACATATTCATATTTAAAACCTTTTAAAATACTGCTTACTAGAATAAAGATGTTGACATGATCTTTTATCTATTATGACCAAGTATGGTGTGCACCAATTTGGTTTAGGAAAGGCAAATATGATGATTTTTATATGTAAATAAATTAATTAGTAACAATAGAATGTTTTTCTAATGAAGTGATACTTTTATATATATGAAAGTAAGTTTATCTGCATGATCTAGCCAATAAAAGACAAGTGAACTGCTTTTAAACACAGGGATTTCATTTTTGTTTGAGAACGTTCTGTTTACTTCTATGAACATTGCATGTGCAACTCGGATCTCACTCTCACTGTGCTGTAACTCTAAAAACAATTTTAAAAAATCCTGACTGGAAATAAGCTCAGAGATGTGTTGGTTGTCAATTATTAATTTAAACAAATTCATATTTACATCTAGTTCCACATATACTCTATAAAACAAGGAGAAGCTCTGTAATATTCTCTTTCTTGATCTGGAGGCTGGTTACCCTTGGTGTAAATTCATTGAGCTCTATTGTTATGATTTGTATCAGCATATTGTGAATAACATCTATGTTATATGTAAATAAAATTTACATTAAAAAACTAAGGGAGACAAAGTTCTTGAAACTGTAAGCACTATTTGAAAGTTGGAGGCCTAATGGAAGATATTTTAAACTGAAAATATTACAATCTATTTTAAATATTGATATCAAATTTTTCCTATTGGTAAAGTTTGAACAGATATTTAATATTTATTTTCATACTTTCCTTATAGAGAATAACTTGTTATTTATATGGAAAATAACTTACAGATATTTTAACATTAACCCATCTCAGGAATTTAGAATTAGTCGTTTAGTTAACACCATACTGTAACCAAAGTTTGAGGTTTTAAATTATGTAGGTAGGCTTATTTATTCTAGAGGTACCTTTAAGATGTGTAGCATTACCACTCAATAATAGCCTATAAGAATTTTTAATGCCAAAATAAGCTTTCTAACAATATTTATTTGTAAATCGGTGTAGATCTCACCACTAATTCACATAAAAATATTTTCTGTTCAGTTGTTATGAAAAAATACCAGAAAAAGAAAAGAATGCTTGCTGTAGGAGTTCATACTGAAAGTGTTATGAGGAAAAATAGCACTTCATGATTAGACATTAAAAAGTCATGTAATTCACTTTAGTCATCAACATTCTGGACATCAAATAGATTGAAAGATATAATTAGAAGAAAATAACAGTATCAGGTAGTTTCTAATTTGGGAAAAATAATTTAGGAAATTATTCAGAAACTCTGAGCTGTAAATATTCATAGAATGATGAGGCAATGTCCTGAAAAGCCTATTTGTTTCAGAATATCCCACAATCATAAGCCACATATTAATTTGATAGTCATTTAAAAATAACAAGAGATAGTACGGCTATGTGACTCTTTTCTTTTCCTAATTAAAATATTACCTAAAATTACTCTAAAATATTGAAGCATATTGGGTACTCCTTGCTGAGAGGAAACGAATTCCACTCCTCTAAGTTTCCTGGTCTCAACAAGCTTTCAGACCAGCAGTGCTTAGTCAGAGGACAAAACATGAATTAGAGAATGTTTCGAGTGGAAACTGGAGTACTGGTTAGAGATATTGCTGATCCAAGCAAGCAACAATGAAGGACTAACCCGAGGCAGTGGTAACTGAGATGGAAAAGAAGGAGTGGATTTTAAAACACATAGGAAGGACATTGAGAAAGTGATGCATTAGAAGTGTGGTCAGTGAAGAGAGACAGGCAGGGCGAATTAGTACTTGTTGAAGGTCTACTATGTATTTCATGCTAGGTATTTATATATTATTCACTCCCACAAGCTGGGTCATGGGTACATGGTGGTTCATTATATGAATGTGGCTTAAAAACAACCCTAAATGTTTAATAACATAACTTTGATTAACTAATTTATGGTATATCCATGAGATTAAATAATATGCAGCCATTAAAATGTTCTTTATATTATATATTATATAGAATGTTTAAGAATAACCAGGCGTTCAAACTGTTCATAAAATATTCATAAATTTAAAAAGGTTCTAAAGCAGCATGTAGAGGATTATCCCATTCAAATGCATAGAATGGAAATCAGGACTTCCAAATTAGCAGTAATTGTCTCTGAAAAATAAAGAAAGCTTGATTGTTAATGGAAAGGCGTATGGAGGAAAATATAGGGTTACGGGACACTTCTTAATTTTAGATAAGAGAACCTTAAATATTATTTTTCTTATAATTAACTTTTATCAAGGACTCACTATTTATTAGACTTTGTGCTGGCATTTTACAAACTTATGAAGCATTTATGAAACAACTATAGTTTTAAGAGAAGCCAAGTGAAGTAAAGAAAGCTTAAGACACTTGCCTAAATCAAATATCCAGAAAGAGTTAGAGGCAGGCAGTTTGACTCCAGAGCCTACATACTTAACCACTACCTGCTAAGGAAGAGACAGGACAGAGAGAGACTGAAGGTCCTAGAGGGAGAAACACAGTGGATGGAGTAATATCTCTGGGGAAGAAGACAGGATCCCAATACATTGCAGAACTGGAGAGTCACTTCTGCAGTTCAGAGAAGAGCACATTAGTGCAGTGGCTGAAGTCTGTCAAGGGGGGATTCCTATCTAACTAGACAACTTTTTTTGCATGCAGAAATTCTAATGTAAATATATAATTTTTTCAAATAGATCAAATTTCTTTCAGTTTATTTTATAAGCCATCTTTTTCCTTTTGTAGAAAATGTTATGTTTCTATATACTGTATAAAGGGCATAGGAAAATCCCTTTATTGGAGGAAGTTTCTCAGAGTGCATATTAGGAAAGGGTTGGGAAGGAGAATTGGAGTTCTTATTTAATGGTGTCTTAGTTGCAGCTGCTGTAACAAAGTGCCATAGACTGGGTGGCTTATAAACAGTGGAAATTTATTTCTCACAATTCTGGAGGCTGGAAGTCCAAGATCAGAGCCAACATGGTTAGGTTCTGGTTGCAGACAGCTGACCTCCTGCTGTGCCCTCAACTTGTAGAAAGATGGAGAACTACCTCTACGGCCTCCTACAAGGGCACTAAACTTGTTCATGAGGTCACCACCTCCATGACCTATTCACCTCCCAATGGTCCCTTCCAAATTCCATCATACTGGGGATTAGATTTCAACATGGGACTTTTGGGGAGGGCACAAACATTCAGTCCATAACAAATGGTGTGTATTTAAAAGGAAAAAATCAGTTGGAGGACAGGAAAGAAAGAAACAAGAACAGTAAAGGAACAAGAGTCTGGGAGAAGAATTAGATACACTGAGTTCTTTGATCAATACTACAAGCAGAACATAACTGATGACTTGCATCTATTTAAAAAAAAAACTAGCCTAAGTATTTGCCTCATCCCTACTGTAAGACAAACCAAGTATTCTTCAGGCGAAAGTTCATAGAGGAAGTAATAATCTAATGAAAGAGAGTCTATTTTCAGAATATTTACATTCCTTTTTGCTAGATGTAGTTGGTTTTCAGAAAGCAGTTAGAGTTGAGATAAATATTCAAATTCTGAGTGTTTATCCACACCAGATCTTTAAAGCTACACTCATTATAAGTCTTTTCTGTTGATTTAAGACCAATATTTTCTATCTACCTGCTGCCTCCTTTCTGCCTGCAAAATCAAATATCTCCCTAGAAAAGTTTTCCTCTTATTGCCTTAGGCAGGATGAGTCACTCTATCACTGTGCTCCCTTATGGTACAGTGCTCAGACATACACTTGGGAACCGAGTGGCTGTAAAGAGGGTGATGCTTAAGTCTCAAGTAGAGCACCTTCCAAGCCAGAGAGAGGACCCTCCCACATGTTTACATGGTTATATTTTTGTGAAAATGGCAAATCTAAGAATTTTTTAAACTTCAGTTAGAAAAATCATCTCTCTCTTTTCACTCCACTTTATCCTATTTTGCACTTCTGTAGTGTGCATGGCTTTGGGGAAGCTGCAGGCATTTCTGGAATCTAAGGACACAGGTCGAGTATGGGATTAGAGGGCTGTATTTATGTGCTTTACAGTCGCTTCCAGATGCAGTCGTGTTATCGCTAGCCTAGCAGTTCAATATAGAGATAGCTTCTGCTGCCTCCGTGAGGGATCCCCTGTGAAACACCCTAAAAGTGCAGATCAGAAGTTATATGGTGATATATAGGTGTCTTTTAGTCAAGTCCATGTGCGGGGGAAAGGAAGGAGGATGGGTGCAAAGTCTGCCTTGGTGGCAGTCTCCTTGGCTGACGCCCTTCCTCAGGACCGCCTGCATTCAGTGACTGAGGCTAGAGGAAGTACGGGGCCAGTGTAGAGCTCTGATGGGCTTGTACACTGGGTTGGCAGAGGCAATCGCAAGCCCCCATAGCCAAATTTTGCTTCCTCTCTTTCCCTTTCAGTTATTAATCTCTAATAGACGTCTCATACCTCAGTTTCTGCCTTAGCATCTGCTTCCGTATAATCCAATTTGTTTCAGTAATCTTAGTTTAGAAAACTGTTGAAAAATAATTTCCAAAAAATGGTAAGATCATTACTCTGATACATATATAAAAGTAAACATATGCTAAAGAACTTATTTTACTCATGGTATGGGGCAGAGGCTACAACATATTCAAAGTAAAAGTCAAAACAGTACAAATGAATATGGAATACAAGTATGCTGAGTGTGGGTAAAATTGCAATATTTCCAGAGTCTCTCCCCTGGCTTTGTGCATCTGCATATCAATAGGTATTTCCAAGGGGTGGAGAGCAGTAGTTCTACATATCAGTAGGTAATTATAAGGGCTTGCTAGGGTTTATCTGGACCGGAGAGGTTGGGTGGAGATCTCCCTTCTGCTGCAGCCTGGTCAAGAGAGAGACAGGACGACTGCTTGTAAGAAATAAATGGGTTTCTTAAACTTTATTTCTCCCTTTGACTCATTTCAGTTTTAAAGGTATTTTGCCCCGGGATTTTTTCCCCAGAATTACATTGAGATAAATTGTAGATGAAGACAACATTAGCCTTTCCATAAGGTGAAGGAAATCAATTGTCACAAAAATTCTGTCTAGAGGAGACAGAATAAACAATTATCAGTTACCTATAGTTTATAAAGAATTGCAAAATAGCTCAAAGACAATAAACAAGACTGGAATCTGATAACTTGGAAGAGTATACCATAGAAGATGAATAGTTTCCCATTAAAACACGCATTTTTTTTTCCTGTACCTCTCTTATTTGCAAAACTGCTTTCTATCCTACCTCTCTTTTACTTTCAAAATGTGAAGTTTGGTCAGTAAATTCTGTTGGGCTTTCAGCACACACACAGATAGATAAAAATGCTCCTTATAAGCTTCCAAACAGTAATGGATAAAATAATAAAAATTCAACAACCTTAAGTGGCTATAAATGACTCTCTATAATTAAAAATAAAAAAAATCAGTATTTAGTCTAATATTTGGTTTATTATTCAAATATAGGCCTTCTACTAACAAACATAAACCTAAGCAAGCTCATTTGAACAAATAGAAAAATGTCATGATAAATTTTGTATCTTATAAATATAAATATTGAATTACATTTGACTAAAATAGAAAATATGGAATATCGCACATAAGCTATACTAATATTGTCAATATGTTGGTGTCCTAGGAAAGAGTTTAGAAATGTATAACATTTTTCTAACATCTCTTCAGTGCCCAATTCATTTGTTTCTTGCAACATTGTTATAAATTCAAAAATGAGATTAGGTTTGTTAAGCCTTCCATTTTCAAGTGCAATTTCAAAAGTATAAATCTGCCATTATTAAACCTTTTAGAAAAAAATGTAATGCCTTCTGAAAATTTGTGAACTTTAAAATGAAATTTTGTAAGGTGGGGAATTGTTCATATTGGGTACTTTATTAATATTTTATAATGTTAATGTCTAAACTTTCCAATTCAAATATTTGAAGTGCGACAATAGATTTTAAATAATTGATGTGAGCAATTTTAAATGTGTTTGATATTTTGAGGGTGCTATTTATTCCTCATAATCCAGTGATGTGTATGGGTGGTTATTTGTACAATTATTTCACATTGAATGTTAGAATAGAGAATTCTTTGTATTCAAGAAGATTATTTGGGAGCCTGTTCTAAAGATACAAAATTGCTCTTGGAAAATACTAAAACAGGCTGTATTGTTCTTCAAAGAGCACAAAAGGCAATAAAACAAGTGAACTAGAATATGGTAATTACTGAGATTGTTGATGGTACTCTTAAGCCACAGAAGATAAATGCTTTTCTGGGGATAAATATTCTGAAAAATCTATTAGGACAGAGGGGTTGGGAGTGGGGACAGGATGGCAAACTTCTGCTTCTACCTTGCATAAAACAATCCATTTGTGTAATCTACCAAATCATGTTTCTTGATTTAGCTTATAGAGCATGGAAATACCATTGGTTACTGGAGAGACAACAAGTTGACTTGAGAAAAATAAAAAAAAGAAGACAAGTAAAATAAAGGTGCTATTTCCAAAAAAGCTCTGAAATGTCATGATTTTAAGTAGAAACCTAGGCATTCCATGTATTCTACAAGGCGATCTCCAACAATGAGGAGTGAAAGTCCCAGGAAACAAATGTCCTTGATGTTGATTTCCTTAGGGTTATCTTTCTCTAGAAACTACTTAGAGATTTGATAAGACCTAATGTTTATATTCATGTTTTTGTAACTTTAAAATGAAATTCTCTCTGCTGGTTCTCAGATACTGACAATTAAATCCATAATGCAAACTTTCAGAATGCTAGACTTTGAAAGAAACAAAAGAAACAAAGCAAGAACCTTTATATGAGGTTAATGTATATTTTTTAATCAGTAACTTTAATGATAACAATCATGTTAGAATTTATAATATCAGTTTTAGAATGGGAGATAACTGGTATGTGAAGTACCCTCCCCTTGGCCTCAGATGATACATTCTTGTTGACTGACCTTTATTGATGAAAACATCAAGGCAGCTCTTCACTAGGTTGTAAAATATTGTGACTATTTTAAATTGCCTTAATTTTTTTACTGTTCCAACCCTCCTATTTTTGACAAAACCAGTGGTGTGAATGTTTGTGTCCCCCCACACCCTGCTCCCTAATTCATTTGCTGAAATCCTAATGATGTAGGGCAGGGACCTGGGACAAGCACCATGGTTAACTTTTCCTGCCTATGATGAAAAATACTGAGATATAAACCATATAGTAAGGACAGGAGGGACTCCATCTTAAGGCTAAGATTCCATTTTAAAAACCAGTTAGTTAGAAAGTAAGATTCCTAACATATTCTTTAGCTAACAGATAGTAACTCAATCCACTATGGGGGCAGGGTGGGAAGTCTTGATTGATATGTTACCAGAGGGATGATGCAATCCTGGAGAGGAACTGACCAATTTCTTGTGTTATGTTAATTTTGCATAATTACCTAGAGGACTGATAATATAAGAGAAGAGACTTAACAGCCGGCGGGTGATAAGCATTTTGTGACCACTTTACAAGTCTATACCCGCTAGACCTTTGAAAAATCCTTTAAAGAGGGAACCCTCAGCCTTGTAGCATGCCTTCTCTCTGAGGATGTCTGCACTTTCTCTCTAAGTGCGTACCTTTAAATAAAGTTTTCTCACTGCTCAACTTACTGTGTTTTGTCTTTCTGCTGTTTCATTCTATTTCCAAGTCACCATTTTACCCCTGTTAAGTAGGGAGGGGCTTCTGAGAGCTCAGATTTGGGCCTTCAAGTTCCCGTCGCCTGGGTGACCCAGACAGAGCAGCAGCTGCAGGAGCCTCCTAAGAATCTCCTTTCTTTGGGAAGTTCTCAGAACATAATCTCACTCTGTCCCATGCTCTGTGGCTCCCTAAATCCTGGGCTGGTAGGGGCTAGTCCCCACACAGTGCAGATCCAAGTGGACATGGGATGCCAAGTGACCCTGGACTTAGAGATGGCAAGGGAATCTGCCCTATACCAAGAAAACGTTTCCCTTGGCACCTCTGCATTTTCCTGCTCTCAGCTGCTGGCAAGGGTGCTGCCATTCATTTCTACACTCGCTCTAATGAATTCCTTCCTTACCTACACTCTCCCCACCTGCTTAAGAATTTTTTCTCATTCAGAGTCAAGAATCCTCCCCTCTCTAGGTTGAGGATTCACCTGGCGCACAGGGAGACCTCCCAGATGCAGCTGTCCAGCAACATTAAACCCCACGTGATGGTATTAGGAGGTACCTCTGAAAGGTGATTGGGTCATGAGAGTGGAGCTCTAATGAATTGAATTAGTGCCCTTATAAAAGAGGACCCAGAGAATTTGCTGGCCCCTTCCACTCAGCCATCTGCAACCTGGAAGGGGACTTTCACCAGATTCTGATCATGCTGGCACCCTGATCTCAGACTTCCAACCTCTAGAAAAGTGAGAAGTAAATATCTGTTGTTATTATAAGCCACCCAGTATCTGGTATTTTCGTTATAGCAGCCTGAACAGACTAAGACATCAAAGTATTTCCAGTTTGTTTGGAGCATAAAAAAATGCCCCAACTAAATCCTGCTCTTAAAACAGTAGAATAAAAAAATGTAGCTCTCCTTTTATACTTGTAGTGGAATGCCTCTTGAAAAGTACCTTTTTTAAAAATGAAAAAGCCTGTGGTAGATGTAAATGTTTCTAAGGCTAAATAGTTCTCAGCAGTAAAAACAAATCCACAGTAAAGGTAGTAGACCAATCAATTACCAAACAAGAATGAAATTAAACAAAACAAAAGAAGCAAAAATAACTGCACAAAATCAGTGAAGGGGTACACAAAAAGTGTAGATTATGACATCTAATACACAAAGTAAGGAGGAGGAATAAGAAAAAGTAGTTTCAGATTGTGTTTCGAAATAGAGCAATCATCAACTTAATATAGACTGTTATGTAGCCAGGAAGTTATCTTTCAACCTTATGGTAATCATAAACCTAAAGCCTATAGTAGATACACAAAAAAATTAAAAAAGAGAAATCCAACCACAACACTAAAGAAAACCATCAAAGAATAACAGAAGTGTAGAAGAGAAGAAGAAAGGAACAGAAAGAACCTATAAAAACAACCAGAAAACAATTAATTAAATGGTAATAAGTACATACCTATCAATAATTACTTTAAATGTAAAGGACTAAATGCACCAATCAAAAGACATAGAGTGGCAGGATGGATAAAGAAACAAGACCCATCTATATGCTGCCTACAAGAGACTCATTTCAGACCCAAAGACATACATAGACTAAGAATGAGGGGATGGAAAAAGATATTTCATGTAAATGAGAAAAAAGAAAGAGGAACAGTACTTGTATATCAGACAAAATAGACTTCAAAACAAAGAAGGATATTGCATAATGATAAAGGGATCAGTCCAAGAAGAGGATATAACCATGATAAATATCTACGCACCCAACATAAGAGCACCTATGTATGTAAAACAAATACTAACAGAATTAAAGGAGGAAATACATTGCAACACATTCATTTTAGGAGACTTCAACATGCCATCCACATCAATAGAAGATCAAGCACAAAAAATAAATAAGGAAACAGATGCACTGAAAAATACATTAGATCAGATGTACAGATATCTACAGAACATTCCACCCAAAAGCAGCAGGATACATATTTTTCTCAAGTGTACATGGAATGCTCTCCAGAACAGATCACATATTAGGCCACAGAAAGAGCCTCAGTAAATCCAAGCAGACTGAAACTGTATCAAGCAACTTCTTAGACCACAATAGTATGAAACTGGAAATAAATTAAATGAAGAAAACATAAAAGTCCACAAACACATGGAGGCTAAACAACATGATTTTAAATAATCAGTGGATCAATGAAAAAATTAAAACAGAAATCAAGCAATACATGAAGACAAATGAAAAAAGAAATTCAACAGCCCAAAATCTGTGGATGCTGCAAAGGCACTTCTAAGAGAGAAGTGCATAGCAATACAGGCCCACCTCAAGAAACAAGAACAATCCCAAATAAACAGTCTAAACTCACAATAAAAGAAACTAGAAAAAAGAACAAATGAAGCACTGAGTTTTAGAAGGAGGACATAATAAAGATCAGAGCTGAAATTTTAAAAAATAGAGAAAAATAAAACAGTAGAAAAAAACAATTGAAACCAGGAGCTGGTTCTTGGGGTAAATAAACAAAATTGATCAATCCTAGTCAGACTTATCAAGAGAAAAAGAGAGAGTATACACGTAAACAAAATCAGAAATGAAGAAAGAATAGTCACAACAGATACCACAGAAATACAAAGAATTATTAGAATTATTATGAAAAACTATATGCCAATAAATTGGAAAATCTATAAGAAATGGACAACTTTCTAGAAAAATACAACCTTTCAAGACTGATCGAGAAAATCTGAACAGATCAGTTACCAGCAGTTGAATTGGTAATGAAAAACTCCCCCAAAACAAATCCCATAACCAGATGGCTTCAAAGCTGATTCTACCAAACATTTAAAGAAGAGCGAATATCCATTCTTCTTAAAATAGTCCGAAAAGTAGAAGAGGGAACTTCCAAACTCATTCTGAGACCAGCATCACTTTAATACAAAAAAACAGACACCCTACAAAAAAAGAAAATTATAGACCAATATCCCTGATGAACATAGATGTAAATCCTCAACAAAATATTAGCAAACTGAATTCAACATTACATCAAAAAGATCATCCATCATAACTGTGTGATTTATTCCAGGGATGCAAAGACAGTACAATATTTGTAAATCAATCAACATCATATACCACATTAACAAAAAAGAAGAATAAAGACCCCATGACCATCTCAATAGATGCTAAAAAAACATTTGACAAAATTCAACATTCATTCATGATAAAAACTCTCAACAAAATGGGTATAGAAGGTACATAATTCAAGATGATAAAGGCCACATATGACAAACCCACAGTTAACATCATACTTAATGGTGAAAAGCTGAAAGCTTTTTCTCTATGATCAGTAACAAGACAAGGATGCCCATTCTCACCACTTTTATTCAATATAGTACTGGAGCTCCTAGCCATGGCATTCAGACAACACAAAGAAATAAAAGGCATCCAAATTGGTAAGGAAGAAATTAAACTGTCACTATTTGCAGATGACATGATATATAAATAGAAAACCCTAAAGACTCCACCAAAAAACTATTAGAACTAATAACTGGACTCAGCAAAGTTGAAGGATACAAAATTAATATTAACAGAAATATGTTGCATTCCTGTATACTAACAATGAACTAGCAGAAAGAGAAATCAGGAAAATAATTCCATTTACAACATTTACAATTGCAACAAAAAGAATAAAATACCTAGCAATAAACCTAACCAAGGAGGTGAAAGACCTTTACTTTGAAAATTATAACACACTCATGAGAGAAACTAAAGAAGACACCAATAAATGGAAATAGATCCCACACTCATGGAAAGGAAGAATTAATATTGTCAAAATGGCCATCCTTCCCAAAGCAATTTACAGATTCAATGCAATCTCTATCAAAGTACCAACTGCTGGGAGCCATGCTACTCAAGCTGTGTAGCAAAGCTCAGGCTGGAGGAAGACCCCCACAAAGCAGGAGCCTTCGCAGCTGGCTCCCCATATTACCCACCTTTATTTTGTTATTCTCCATTATACTATTGGCTTCACTTTTGCTTGCATTTTTGCCAAAGACTAAGCTAACCTTTGCTAAGCAGCACGGAAAGGAGGAGAACATAAACTTCCCAAAAGCTTTTCAGGACAGTGCTCCTGAAGAATAGAACACGCAGGGGCCAGATGGCGATCTTGACATAGAATACCAAAACCTGCAGTCAGTTAGTCAAACATTGACTACCCCATCTCCACCTAAGTAGGAATGCCCCCATTGTTTGCAATGCTAGTGAAATTAGTGATGAAAAGTTTTATAGGAAAATTAGAGACATAGAGTTATAGGAGATTACTGAATAGGATAACCCTGATACTTAATCTATCTTCTCATGTTTTCTTCCATCTGCTACTTCTATAGTTTTTCTTCTTCCTTCCTAATTACAGCCCTTTACTAGAATTTGTGCCTTATATGTGAAATTACCAAATACCATAATTTTTCAAGAAGTAAAGATACCTCAAGACACGTGCTGGGCCTGGAAGCCACAGGGCATAAATCTGCAAAGAAGTAAAAAGCTAACATTTTCAAAGAATATTGCTTCTCTCTCACTTAACAGCTTTACATCTCCCTGTATGGCCCTGGAAGATGGCTGGTTAGCCAGAGACGGGTAAGATTCCTCATGGGAGGAACAACCTAAGACAGGCAAAGTCGCAGGGGGGCCATCAGGTGAGAATATGGGGGCCAACAGAGGTGAGGCTTAGAACCTCACCCCCCCCCCAGTGTTGAGAGAAATCTTCTGCACCCATGGATGTTTTGTTGCCCTTGTCCAGCTTGGATTAATACCTAGTCTATAGGCACAGACCTGATCATCTCCACTTGCTCTCTTACAGCACTAAATCATGCTTTCTATCTTTATCTTGCATCTACCTATGATAGAATAAATATTATAAGGAGATAAAATGTACCCATTGCGTTAGAAATATAGATGATGATACCTGCCTAGTTAGCTGTGGTAGTGAGTGACCTGTATTTCACCCTGAGCTGATAGACTCCATAGTCACTGCTACATGCTGCACGTTTCTGTGGTCACATGCATTACTTAGAAACCGCTTTGCATAGAAACAAGAAACACAATAGAGTACATGTTGCTAGGAAAAGTTTTGGTCAAGGAACAGAAAAAGATCACCTCTCTAACACTTGACCAACCATGAATAGATTAGAAAGAAAAAGAAAGAAAAAAGCTTGCCTATACCTATTAATCAACTGCCTATACCAATTAATCAACAGAACAATAAAAAATAATCATATCCTTGTGCAAAATGGTATAAATGAAGCTGTCATCGGCACTTTGTCGAGAGACCGCCTCCATCTGACTCTGTCTTGTCTCTCCATGCACCGACTCCGTCTCATCCTTTTGGGCTTTACACTCCCTTGCTGGAGCTGGACTCTGGCAACCAACAGCATTTTTCAATGAACTAGAACCAATAGGTGCAGAATTCAGATGGAACCATAAAAGATCTCAAATAGCCAAAGCAATCCTGAGATAGAACAAAAAAGCTGAGGGTAATATGCTCCCTGACTTCAAACTATATTACAAAGCTACAGTAATCAAAACAGTATGATGCTGGCACAAGAACAGACTCATAGATCAATGGAACAGAATAGAGAGTCCAGAGGGATGCATATATGGTCAATAAATATAGGATAAAGGAGCTATGAATATACAATAGGGAAAATATAGCCTCTTCAAATAACTGTTGTTGTGGAAACTGGACAATTACATGCAAGAAAATAAAATTGGATTACTATCTAACTCCATACATGAAAATAAACTTGAAATGGATCTAAGATCTGAATGTAAGACATGAAACCATAAAACTGTTGAAGTAAACATAGGGAAAAATCTCTTGAATATAAGTATGAGCAATTTTTTCCTCGACACATCTCCTTGGGCAAGGGAAACAATATTAAATATGAACAAGTGGGACTATATCAAACTAAAAAGCTTCTGTACAGCAGAGGACACCATCAGCAGAACCAAAAGGCAACCTACAGTATGGCAAAATATATTCATAAATGATTCATCCGATAAGGGGTAAACATCCAAAGTATATGAAGAACTCATTCACCTCAACACCCAAAAAAAAGAATAACCTGATTAAAAAATGGGTGGAGAACCTGAATGAATATTTCTCCAAAGAAGAAATACAATTGGCCAACAGACACATGAAAAGATGCTCTATATAGCTATTCAGCAGCAAAATGCAAATCAAAACCGCAATGAGGTATCACCTCATATCAGTGAATGTCCATTATCTAAATGACAAGACATAAGAAGTGCTGGCGAGGATGTGGAGAAAGGGGGTCCCTCCTACACTGTTGGTGAGAATGTAAATTGGTACAACTGCTATGGAAAGCAGTATGGAGGTTCCTCAAAAAACTGAAAATAGAAATACCATTTGACCCAGTTATTCCACTTCTAGGAATTTACCTGAAGAAAACAAAAATCCATGATTTGAAAAGAAGTATGCCCCCCCTGTTTGTCACTGAATTATTTACAATAGCCAAGATATCGAAGCATCCTAAGTGCCCATCAGCAGATGAATGTATAAAGAAGACGTGGTACATATACACAATGGAATATTCAGCCATAAAAAGAAATGAAATCCCACTATTGACAACAATATGGACCTGGAGGGTATTATGCTCAGTGAAATAAGCCAGGCAGAGAAAGGCAAATACCATATAATTTCACTTATCTGTGAAATATAAAAACAAAGCAAAACAGAAGGAACAAAACAGTAGTAGACTCATAGACACTGAGAAGTGACTGATGGTCACCATGGGGAAGGGGTTCAAGGGGGTGACTAGGGAGGGTGAGGGGGATAAAGGGGCACAGAAATTCTCAACAATGTAAGTTGGTCATGGGGATGGTAGTGCAGCATAGAGATAACAGCCAATGATCATGTTTTTGACATCCTTCTATGTTGACAGATATAAACCACACTTGTGGGGGTAGGGATTCAATAATGTGGGTAACTGTAAGATTATATATCAATAATACTTCAATTAAAAAAATTAAAAATTCTAAAAAGCAAGTACTGACTTTAATCACCTAGTTCACTCTATCTACTAAGTATCACGACTATTATCATGGCCTATAACTTAAGAATAAGTATATAATATGAGGAATAAGAACTTATTTAGTCACACACACATAGTCATCATAAGAGCAATGAATTGTCCTATTTCATGCAATGTGATCATAAAGTAATTTGATCTCTGGGACTCCTACCACCCTTTTAAATTTAATCCGTGGGACCATGCACATGGATGCAAACTTATATTGAACTATGACCTGACTTCTGTTTGTTTTTAGTGATGAATTCCCATTTCAATTCCAGAATTAAGCAAACTTGATTTTAAGTTAAGATTTCTTCTTTTCCTGTAGCTGGTTCTTGTTCCTGTACTGCCACCTCTGCTATAAATAACACTGCTTCACTCATTCAAGGAATTTTTTAAGTTATCTCTTTGATACTAGTCACTGGGCTAGGCAACCTGGACACAAATGGTCCCTTCTTTCAAGGAGCTTGTAGTCTCACCAGGAGTAAAAGGTAATAATTAAACAGACTAATATGAATGAGCAAATAATTGTCAGGAAATGTGCAAATGAAAGAAATGTGGAAAAAGCTGTGATTACCTCTCTGCAATGACAGCCAAAATCTGATGATGATTTCTGCAGTTAGTCCACTCCAGCTTCCTGGAAGAAGCAATTTTGTTTATTCACCAGAGTACAACTAAAACAGGGCAAAAACACAAAGATGTCCCAGGAACAAGTAACAATCCTCAGATAAAGGTTGACCTAAATCCAAATTTAAGTGGAAAGTATTTTCCAAATATTCAGGGACACATTCGACGTACATTTGTATGTGGACTCAAAGCATCTGATTTGAAATCAGCTCACCAGTGATCAAGACTTGTAAGAGCAATGCATAAGGAGTTGCTTTATCATTCCTGTTTACAGGGTATCATTAAAGGGTCATTTTTAAGAATTAAATGAAGAACTTCCCTAAAGATACTTCAATGTCCACTGTCAAGAGCAAAAAACTGCTTATAAATTCCTCAAATCACAATTTTTCCAGTCCAGATCCATCAGATACCCAATTAAACATGTTTGACCTTATATACAACTGAGTCTCTTAAGGTCTGAATTCTTATATTTTTAATCATGCTTTAGCATCTAGTCAGTTCCTAGCTGCAATATTTTACAAAAGCCTGAGTGAATGAATGAAAGAGTTATTGTTATTTATAAAAGTTCAACCAATTAATAACTTCATGACAGGGTCAATGATTTAACCAAAGTCTCAATTTCATCATCTATATGTTTTCAGTGCAGTACTATCTTCTTGATAAATTGTTGTGAGGATGTTTATCACATTATAAGGGAGAGCTACTGTTATTATTGTTATTGTTCTAAATGAATGACATGAATCTGATTTGAGGTAGATTCAGAAGTAGTGGGTTCCAATCAGGCAATAGAGAATCAAGCTGGGGAAAGCATCTAGGAGTTAGAAAAATGATTTACTTATATTGAGAAACTATACACAGGAAACCCCACAGACATGATGGCAGTCCAGTGTGACTCTACTGAAGTTTAGTAGGAAAATTCTTTATGGCCAATGGTATCTACACATGTTCTCTTTGTTACTATGGCTCAGCTATTTTACTATTACTGTTCAGCAGTAGGTTCATACTTTTATATTAGCAGACAAAAGACATATTGGAGAGTCTTTTAAAGGTGGCCTTGTAGAAAGACTTTCACTTGTAAACAAGCCTCAGATTCCAGGTCTGGCATAATTTTTCAGAATTTCAGACCATTTTTTCAGGCCACTTTTAGTGGACATATGAAATTTCACAGATGGTAATATATTAGAGACAGATGTATGCTTTTAAAAACATGTTGACAAGGGGTAGATTTCCTTATGCCAGATTATAGCTTCCTTCTTCCTACATCATTCCAGTTCCCTCTTAGAAATGTCCCATAAATGTCTAGGATATAAATAGATAATTGTGTGACACATACACAACAATGTACTTAATGCCATTGAATTGTATACTCAAATGGTTGAAATGGTAACTGTTTTGTTACGTATATTTTACCACAATTACAAAAATGGATTATTGGGTGTAAAGTAACAGGTTCCTATATAAACATGATTGTGCTAAATAATGAAGCTGCTATTTATTTTTATTTTTTGAATACTGAAAATGTTCTTGAAATGATAGAGAGTATCAACATTCCCTTCTTCTTCTTTCCAGCTAGCTCTCATCCACTCCTTGTCCACTCCTCTGAGTCTTATCTCAGAAGATTAAGCAGTTGGACTTTTTCTTTTTAGATTTAATCTGTGTCCTTAAATTGCTGCATGCCTCTGGCTGAGACAGAGGAGTGAGACTTTAGATAAGGGGTTCTTCTGAAGCTCTATGAAATCTTTTTGGTTGTTATGCCAAAACAACCAAAACAGTTAACTGCCAGGATTTTTGTTCATTAACAACTGTAGGGACTAGGCTAAATTTACATTTTTTAATGTAAAGAAAAATTTATACTTTAGAGGAGAGGTATGTTTTGTCCAAATGCTAGGGGATATCTCTTTGGGTTATCTGATTCAGTGGAAGCTGTTGTGATTCTGTTCTGACTCAATGGAAACTATTTTGTAACTGTGTAAATTATAGATAACTGATAACAATGAAAATATACCTTGTGACTACAGACATACAAATTCTTTCCTGTCTGGGTAGAGGTGCAATTGACTCTACTCTCTCTTCCCCTCCATGTGGAAAAATCAGTTTTGTATCTGTTTACATATTTACTTCAATATTCCTGACCTCTCTCTAAATATGTCTAAGCTTTGTCTTATCTGAATGAGTTAAAGCATCTGCCTGGTTCTCTCACTGACTATGAGTTAAATAACATTCTTAACACCTGCCCATTTTTATATCTATGTGAGAAACATGACTTTATCTTTTTTGAAAATTATCAGTTAACAAAAACAAGTGAAGAGATTTATTTGTTTCCCTTTAGACAGGAGGCAAAGAAAAAGTTAAGTTTTTAAGTCTGTCATTTATCCATCCTGTTTACCTGTTAGGAGAAGATTCACATCAGAAAGTTACTTCTGTCATAAGGATTGTGTTATTGATTCAAGCTTATATATATAGTAATGGCTAGTTTTCTCCAGTTTGTTGTTTCTGGTGGCCCTTTTTTAGTAAAAATTTACACTGTGGCTCATGTGTTACAAAAATTCCAAAAGATTGTGCAAAATGAATAATAGTTAGCATTTTATTTTTTCTACAGAAAATAAAATTCCACAGCAGATAAGCTACCTTAAAAAAATGTGTGGTGCAGATTTTGATAGCAATTTATTGGCCAGAATTCCAACTATTTTCAATAAAACACAGTAAGTTTTATTTTAGTTCTAAATAATTAGTCTATTTTATAAATAAAATATGATGCTCCTTTTCCCACTTAAACATTTATGGATGGTACAAGTGCCTGTGTGCCCATGTGTACAGAGAGCGAGAGTACATGGGAAGACATTTTTTAAAACCATTGAACTTCAAAAAGCATGCATTAATTTCTACAGTGTCTTTAGTAACCACTTTCAGGATGGATTAAACATTTCCTTACAAATGTAAAAAAAAAATCAAGTTATTACTGAAAGTGTCAAGGAGAAAAAACCCTGACATTTGTATTTCTAAAGACACAACTCAGAAATATGTTTACCTGAATATCTTGGAAAATACTCAAAGGCTGGCCAAGGTTTCTAAATATTTCTAGTAACTGTATGCTTCTAATCTGCTACAGAAATCAAGCTATCTGGAGACACTGGTTGAGAAAGTAAATATTGAAGATCATCTTCAGTGAGCTTGACCATTAGCTGTGCCATAGGGAGGATCCTTACCACTCCTTCATTCTTCCAGTTTCTCCAAGATAGGTGTATTAGGGTTCTCCAAATGAACAGAGCCAACAGGCTTTAGATAAAGATATACATATACAAGCACATAGACATATATCATATGTATATCTTTATCTCTATCTGGAGATTAGTGATAAGACATTGGCTTATGTGATTATAGAGCTGCAAAGTCCCAAGATCTACTGTTGGCAAGCTGGAACCCCAGGGGCAATGAGGGCATAGTGCTAGTGTGGAGGCCGGCAGGCTGGGGACAGAGGAGGAGCTGAGTATTCCGGGTGCAGTGTGAAGGCAGGAAAGCACTGATGTCCCAGCTCCAGGCAGGACGACCTCCTTCCCACTTGAGGTGGGGGCCCCCGCCCTTTCCTTCAGGCTCTCAACTGAGTAGAAGGGCAGTCTCCTTTACTCAGTCTACCAATTCAAATGTTAATCTCATCCAGAAACATCCTCATAGAGGCACTGTGGATAATGTCTCTCCACATGACTGGGCACACTGCGGCCCAGTCATGATGACACATGAAATTAACCATCACGGTGAGCTTCACAAGGCTCAGAGCCTGAGGAACTGTTAACACGGCTTCTCTAACAATAGCCTCTCAAATTCTGCCTCTCCAGATCAAAAAAGCCTAGAATATTCATTTCCTCAACACGATTTTCCCAGCCAAAGTTAACTTCTGCATATTGTAACATTCTTTAATGATCTGGGCTCCGAGGCCAGGGAGGCATTCACATGTGGTTTTGAGTGTAGTAGGTAATGTTTGCTTTCCTGTTACTCCAGAGTCTTTGGAATCTTATTACTAAGACTTCACAAAATTTGGTACATAAAATAGGACTTCAGCTGGAAAATAATGTGAAGAGAGTAAGAAATATACATTTCTTTATGTAAATGGAGAATTGGGACAAAAGGACATATAATAGGATAGACTGACCTAAATAAGGGTAAAGGAGTGAGAATCAATATATCAATACATAATTATATATATTATAAATATAATTATATAAGTATATATATATTCATAATATATATTATAGTGTTAAGAATTTTTCGTAACTTGTCTTATCTAATCCTCATCATTCTAGTTGGTCAGCTTTGTCATTCCTGGTTCACAGATAAAGAAGCTTAGAAGAAGCATAGCTGGAATTGGTACCCTGCTCTGCTCGATTTCAAAAACACTATGTTCTTCCTGCTTCCTCATGTAGCCTCAGTGTATCTACAAATCTTCTCTCTCACTTCCTTTGTCAAAACATTAAATCTGGAAATCATGTAAAAGATGAATATTAATGTTTATTAATTTTTCTGTTTCATACTTATGCCAACTATTCTTTAATTTAGAATATTTAACATGAATGTATATCATCTTTGGAGTATGGATGTATGTATGTATACTCTAAACTTGGTTAGTAAACTTGCTTTATGTGAACAGGACCTGGCTACCACGTTTCAGTAACTTGGTTGTTGTGAATAGAACCCAGCCACCACTAGATTAACTGGTAAAATTAAGACTCATGACATAAAAATTGAGGAGCAGAACTTGTATCCATGGTGACTCCACGAATATGCCAACACCTGGCAAAGCTCACTCAGAAACATCTTGTCAGCTTCTTTCAGAAATGCACAGAAAAAGAGAAACAGGATGATGAGAAATCCATTGAAAAATAACTTATGAGTAATAGAAAATTAAGAAGATACAACTAAACACACATTTGTTTCCCATATGCAAGTAATTATGGAAGAACAAAATATGATCCTTGTCCTCAAAGAGCTAATATAAGCTCTTTTGTAAGGATAGATAAGTATGTATATAAATTATATACATTAAAGTGATGGGTGCTGTAAATAAAAAGACAAAGTGAAGAGCTCCTTTGGGGCAAGAATTTGGATTAGGACTTGGTAATGAGTGGTAATATTTCTGAGGGGACATTGATAGGTGTGAGGTGGAAGTGAGTCAGTCAGGAATATCAGATGTATTTGTACCATGGCCAGGACCCCACCCTTGAGAGGCATGTTTAGGGTTTGAATTTATTCTATAGGCACCAATAACCTTCATATGGTTAATTCCAATTCTAGTTATTATTCAGTCTGAAGTTGTCAGCAGATACTGGGGCTGTTTGTCACTCACTGCATCTAGAAAGGCTTCCTTCCTTTAACTTCTCTGACTCATTAGTGTCTGAAAATTTTTTCTGATCTCTTTGGCTGCCCTCAAATTTGTATGTTCATCACATGTCTCCTCTGAGCTCCAAATGCCCCCCTCTAAGAGTTTCCACAGGCAAATAAAAATCATCATGCGTGAAACTGAAAGTGAAGTTATGTTCTTTTCCCTCCTCCCCCAGTGAAAGCCTGGGATCACTCCAGTGTTCTTTTTTAAAGCAAAAAACATGATCAACTAGTTGCTGAAATCAGAAATTCAGGAGTCATCCTGGATACATGTCTCTCCCCAAGAACTTCAGATTCAGAGCTCCAAATTCATGTTGATACTCCAAGTATCTCTCAAATCCACATCTCTCTCCCTCCTTCACTATTCTTTAGCCATGCCGGTTCGTTTTGGTGTCCATGAAATAGAATGCTTGTTCCTGCCTCAAGAATTTTGCATGTGTAGCATATATCATGTGGCATTTTCTATCCCACCCATCCCACAATTAAAAACTATTCTTGTTTTCAGACCACAGCTCAGATACAACTTTCTTGGTGACAACACTTACAATTCTCCAGATAAGATTTTTTTCCTGGTTGTATCTTCACATAACGCCTGTAGTTCCCTTTGTATCGGTTATCACAATTGTATTGTAAAGGTCAATTTTGTAATTACTTATTAAATTAGCTCATTAATCACCACTAAAATGTAAGTTTCATGACAGCAGGGACTATCTGACTTGTGCTAATGTACAATAGAATTTAAATATATGTTTGATGAATGAATGTCAGAATAAATTAATGAGTGAGCTAGGGGCAGGAAGACTGGAAAGGAGGCAGTAATCTAGGCTAGTACTAATGCAGAAGTAGTTGCGCTGGGGTAGATGGTGAGGTTTTGAGGGGTGGTGAGAAAGTAAAATTAACAAACATGATTATTTTTGGGGTGTACGCATTTAGGGAAAGAGAATCAAGAAGGATGCCTAAGCTTCAAGGTTGGTTGAGTTTGTTCACTGACCGTATAAGAAATAGAATAGAGGATAGAGACCAGGGAATTGCAACAGAAAGGGGTCAGGGAGAGCAGCAGATGAGAACCAAGAAAGGAAAAAAAAAAATCTGAGGAAAGAGGAAGTTTTATGATGAATAATGTAAATACCCTGTTTCCTGTCAAAACTCTAATTTATGTAATTAATTAGTTAACATAGACTCATGGGTTCATATTTTATTCAGTGTTAAACATTCATATAATTATTTATTTTGAGGCTCCAATTGTCCCAGATGTGAGTCCTTTCATCTGGCTTCCCCTCATTGTTGACATGTCATCGTTATTCTTTAAGGATTTCCTTACATCCGGGCACAGCAATATGTTCCAGGCTTAGCTTGTACTTTTAAACAGGGATTCCTGGTTCCTTGTAGTAGATAATAGTATTAAAACTCAAGATCTGAATGCTAGATGTACACACACACACACACATGCATTGTATGTATATATATATATGTGTAAACTCACACACATACACACACACGCACACACACCCCTATAGGTGCCTGTCTATCTTTCTATCTTCCATCCATCCATCCAAAACCATGAGTGAACACTGATACCTTTGGGTTCTTTCTAGTTTTTAAGATTCCTTCTAGTTTTCTCCTTTTCATACTGGTACTTCTCTTCATTGATAGTGAAAAATGTGACTCTTGTTATTTTTAATGCATTTACAAATTTGATCAATCTCCTTGTATGTAACTAATCTCCTGCCACTGTCACCACTATCCCTTCATAGATAGCTTCTTTTTCCCACAGGATATGACACTGTTCGCCAGGCCAATTCTTACAATGGAAGCCCTGGAGACCTCTCTTGGCCTCTGCACCTTGAGCTGGATCACCTCACTACGCAAAAGCCCTCCTTACTCTGCTCGGGTGCCCACAGCCGAGTCAGGCCACCTCTCAGCACAGATGTGCTCCTCACACCACAAGAGTTCTGCTACCCTTCACTGCCCATGCCCCTTACATGCACCCTTCAACCCCACTGGTGCTCCAACCCTCCCCACAACTAAAACCTACATAGCTCAAACTCATCTAGTAGGTTTGGGGCAGAATTGCAGGAAAAAGGCAAACTACACACTCCTTGTAAAACAATTCCTGCTATCCTTGGTTTACATACTAATGTACACCTACAGAATTTCTCCTTAGAAAATACCTGTCAACCATTTGCAAATAGTAATTTATGATTAGAATTAATAAATATTTCACCTTACCATGTTAGGTATTATAAGTTATAGAAAATGATAGGCAGAATCCTGACATTTGCTCTTGATTACAAGATATATACAGGCAAGGAATATTTTTCAATTCTATGACATATAAAGCACTGAGATATTTTCTAAGGGAGAGGGAAAGAGAGAGGGGGAGAATGAATAAAGTACTGGGTGTGAATGAAAAACAGCTGTTTTTCAACATGCAGTTCAACAAATATTTATTAAAGTTTTAAAATGTACCTTGAGTTTTACTAAGCACAATGTAAGGCATGAACTTGGTATATATACTTAGAATCTTTCAATGTAAATCTAGCAAAAACCAGGAGGTCAAATGACATATGTTCATGAGGACCAGGCAGAGTAGTTATTTGTTTTCTAACTGTATATTTACCATTTCTTCCCTACAGATGTCAATGTCTTAGAAGATATCTCCTTGACTATGTCAGTGTTCTGGAATGATCATTGGATCAGGCAGCTAGAGGTGTGGCAGACAGGTCTCTAGCTCTGGAACACAGTATCTACTAAACAACAAAGACCGTCTCCTAGAAAACTGCTGCAAGTCACATGAAAGTTATACACATGTCCTGCTTTGTGTGTGCCTTAATTCAGTCCTGGTTCAGGTCACAGGCAGTACTAAGAGGCCAGTGTTGTCACTGGCTTTTGACTGGTCTCCACAATCTCTTCATCCTGGCTGTTTATGCCCTAGTATTTACAATTAGATTCAACCATGTCCTTATGAAGCAAAATGGAGGGGCTTAACTCTTCCAGTGGGAAGGAGAATATATCCCCTGCTTCTTTAACTGCATGATGGGATGCTCAAATTAAGCATTTTTAACATTTGCTTTTTTTTAAGCACCTATTTATTAGCAGAGCTCTTGGTCAAATAGAAAATAAGAAGGGGCCTTCATCTTCCTTTCCTCCACACCTTTGTTCTTGAGAGAAGACACTCTTAACTCAACAGTCTTGCAGACCTTTTGATGTGCGAAATGGCTGCACATATGCAGGTGGCTGGCCATGCCAGGTCCAGGTGGGTGGACTGTCACAGGGGCTGTGAATGAGGACAACCATACACCGGGAAGACACTAGAAATCCCTTCCCTTACTAAGTTTAGGCTTTACTAAACTCATGAAAGAGACAGTGGCAAAATTCTTAGCTTCTGATTATAGATATTGTTCCTTTAACACGATGGCAAAAGGTCACCTTTCCCTTCTCCCTTGGCATGGACCTGGAGGATTCCAAGGGCCCAGGCCAATCTCTGAAAGGACACAAATCCTAGTGAAAAGCAAGCATAAACCTCTTAATGCCAGTTAAGTAAAAACAAAACAAACACTAAAAAGGATACTGTTGTCCATGACAGGAGAATTATATGAGGAATGAGAGCAAGTACCTCACTCTGGAACAGTTAGTCCAAGAGAGGGCAGTATGAGATCATTACCAATATACTGCAGGACATGAAGACCAGAATCACCCGATTTCTTTTTAAAATTGCAGTGGAGACACCTGACACTATACTGGGTATCAGAGGAAAGTAGAAGGCATGAATGAGAAATTTTCAAATAACTCAAAAGAAAAGGACAAAGAAAAATAATAGGAGAAAAGATAGGATACAGATTCAGAGGATGAGATATGAATATAAAAAGAAGTACAGAAATAAAAGCCAGAGTGGACATCTACAACACAAAGCTTCCAACTGGCACAAAGGAGGGTGACTCACTCTAAGTAGAAGACTTGAGCATTTAGATAGACAGGATCAGAACGACCCAAACAATAAGGTTAACACAGGTCCAAGACTCATTATACTTGAAGTTTTAGAATTTCAAAGGTAAATTTGCCATTCCACAATATCCGTACTGAGTGAAAATGCTGATCTACAAAGAGACAAAACAAATTAGCAACTGCTCTATAGCAATAAATACTAAAAACTGGTAGAGCAAAATCTTCAGTTTGAGAGGATATTATTTTGATTCAAAAGATGTATACATACATAGACATTTTCTGCTCTTTGCTTACTTTTTGCCTTAAGTTATTAACATCTACTATCATACTCAAGTTCCTATATTTTCAAGAATTCTTGTTATGTGTAAATGTGTGCCCAATATCTAGTATTTTTTTCTTAGCCAATATATTGATGTATAGTTTCCATACTATACAGTTCTGCTATTTAAGCATTTTGCTGAGTTACGGTGAATGAATGCCTTTTGCTGATGGTCCTCTCACCTGATGTTGATGTTTTGCATTCCAGGAGTCTCATGATAGACAAAGTGTGGACAATGTTGGAAGCATGAGCACATGTTCTTAAGAGTTTCCAGTATATTCTGGTTCCCTGTCCCCAGCCAAATAACCATTTTCAGGAGTGCAGCCACTTAGCAAGGGTTCAGCAGGCTTCACTGAGACGAGTAACACCACCAACAAAAAGTAATGCACAAACATGCAGGCAAGATAATTGTGTGTGTGTGTGTGTGTGTGTAAGAGCAATATTACCTATTATCTTACTGACATTTGTCTCTTATGGGTTGAGTTCAGAAGGTGTTTCGGAACTTCCTATGTAATGTTCTTAAATTAATCCTAACTCTATACTCTTGGCAGCCAAACACTTGTTTGCAATTGTTAAAAAAGAAAAAAGGGACCAAAAGCTTGTGATTTGTACTATTTTGAATAAATTAAATTGTCTAAGCTAAAAATACCTTGATTGCAACCTTGGGAGACTCTAAGTAAAGGACCCAGCTAAGCCATGCCCGGATTCCTCACCTACAGAAACTGTGTGATAATGTGTATATTGTTTCAAGTTGTGAAATTTGGGTAAATTATTATTAAGCAACAGATAACCAATACAGTGGGCATCCTACTTTTGTTCCTGTCTTTAGTGGAAATACCTTTAGAGTTCCCCTTTTAAGAAGAATGATGGATATAGATTAGTGTGTCAGATAGGATGTATGACATAGGAGACAAATCAAACAGTTTGAAAAGTTGAAAACAAAGAAAACAAAAAGTAAAATGAAAAATAAAACCCCAAGATATTATATAAACTAAAGACAGATGTTTAGGACAGAGCTAGACCCTTTTACCTTTTATCCTGTGTTTTATCATTACCATTCCTTTCAATTTGTATCTGATTTTCTCAGCTGTTTTTGAGAGCCTTTATCCATATGGAGCTCATGGATATCTATCTCATAATATCACTGAAACTATAGTTGGTGGATTTTATTTTTTGGTTTGTTTTCAGGTAGAGAAGCAGAAATATGTTGACTTATTACAGACATATACTTATGTTATGACAGGATGGCCTGACATCTTTTAGAAACCTTTCTTTTGTTTACCTTGAAAAATCATGAAATACTTTTTCTTAAAATTTCAGGCCAGGCTGTCTTTTCTTTGATGTTTTGGAGCTTAGAGTTCTCCATGTAATTCACGATTTTCTAAAAAAAACTGTTTAAAATTGAGTTCAGGATTAATATTTTTAAATATTTTGAATGGTATGTAAATGGAGGTTAATTATGTTTTCTTCTGTTATTTACATAAAACCTCTAATTAAGAAAAAGAAGTAGAAACAATATGGGTATGTTGTCTTGAGACAATGCATTTTTTCTAAGTGAAAAGTTGTAATAGGAGCTTTAATAATTAATGGTAAAGAATATTTAAAAATCAATTTCAGCCTAAAAAAAGCTCAGACCATGTGATATCTAAAGTCCCTTTCAACTCGAGAATTTTGTTATATGATACATAAAAAATAATTTTAAATATAAGTTTAGCTGATTTCAGAATAAATGGTTCAAGACAATGTTTTAACTTTTGTGTTGTTTTAAAAAATTTATTATGAAGATTGATTTTCCTTGAGACTATGAACTACAGATAGTATCATTTGAGTATGGGAAAATTTAGAAAACATTACACAATCAGAATCCAGTGAACGTCTTTATTTCAACTATAATAAAACTGAATAGCAGAAGTTTCAGACTTTTTCTTGCTAGGGACATTACAAATGCTACTTTGCCATCTAGTGGTTCATGCTTATTATCTTCCTTAGAAAAAAGAAGTTTTTTTTTTTAAGTAATAAATGAAATATGCACTGCTGATAGCACATGACATTTACTACATTGATGTTTAGGATGAAATGGTTCTGGGAAACATTCAGTTTATATTTTTTTATATTGTATCTTGGTAAGCACATAATATATAAAATACTGCTTTTATTGAACATCAAACTGGTGCAGTTTAAAATTCTTAGCTCAAATGTTCCTTTGAAAAAAATGTCTCTTGCTAGCTATCCTTATTTGAAGGACTAAAATAATTGAAACTCATATTATTAAAAAATAACTTTTAGAGAGTGGTAAAATCATATATCCTATAGAGATATAAAAATGAACATGTGTTAATTTTATTTAACCTAATGATGAAAATGGTAGGGCATAACAACTAGTTAAAAGGAGAAGTAAAAAAACAGATACTTTTATAGCTAAATGATTGTACAAATGGAGGCAAAACTAGTTTCTTCTGTAGTGGAGAGAAATCAATAGTTCCTCTTCCAGACAGACAGAATTCACATGTCTACAAACAATAATCATTTTGCATTGCTATCAGCTAACTACAATTTACAGACTTGTAGAATAGCTTCCATAAAATCAGATCAGATTATACTCAGATGGGAGAGATACAGCATGCATATTTTCCACTGGAAAACAAATTTTTCCCTATACATTATACAAGTTCTGTTTCTTCTTTGTAGGGCTATTATAATCTGTATTGCTTCATGATATAGTTTTATGATTTTAAATTAGAATCAGCAACTGGACACATAAGTCATGCCCAGCATCTTGTTCTTTTACCTGGTAGGCCTGAAGTCTGTACAAGTCGTCAACTCTCCTCTCCTAAGGCCTGGAGTTTTGATGAGCCCCTCTGGATGTTTCTAATGCAGGCTTAGACCACTGGCGTAAGGCAGGACTTTGCACCCTGGCTATACTTTATAATCCCCACAGAGCTTAAATTGGAATTTCTAAGAGTGGGATTCAAGATGTAGGTTTAAAGCTTTCTAAGATAAGTCTAATACATAGCAAGAGTTGATAACTATGGGCTCTCCAGGAGGGCTACGTAACCCTAGAGACACGTTGGAATCACTGGAGGAATTTTAACAAATGCTGATGTCAACCTGCATTGGTAATGTTTCTTGTCAAAAGTTTATTTTGGATAAATTTTACTTCTCAAACCTAAAGGAAAAGGAAAGATGATTGAGTTTGAAAGGAAAATTTTACGAAGTTCTTAATTTATTTAAAAGGGGCAAAGGCACAAGGGATAAATAACACTGTCTATGGATCGATCAGTATACAGATATTCATAGTTCACTGCTCCCTTAGGGCGCAGGTAGGAAATGAGATAAGAACTTCAGAAGCCAAGGGAGCAGCAGCGGCAGGAGAGCCTGGGACTGAGGGCGCTGCGGTGGGAGCCATGTCCGGGTGCGAAGCCACAGGCTGTGCCCACGGGATGACGACGCTGAGTCAGGGGCACCTGAAACAGGGAGAAGCCCTCCAGTGAAAGGCGGTGTTTTCAGAGAGGGAATGGCAAAATGGAACCCCAAAGTCAATTTATTTATCTAAGGTGGAAATGTTCCCAAAGAGGATCAGATTTGTTTCCAGGCACATGATCAAAGTATTTCTTAGTGATAGGCATGGAATATGAGAGATCAAATGAGAATTGAGAGTTCCCTTGAGAAATATGGAATATGAATTGAGTATCTAAATCAAGCCACAACTCACAGTAATGGTGACTTTACTAATGATACTGAACTATCTAAATCTTTTGTTTACACTGGATCATTCTCCACATTCAAAACGTACTTATGGACCAGAGACTGTAAGGGCCTTACTCAAACCATCTAATGGCCATATCAACATTGGGTGTACATTTAAATCATCTGGGGAGTTTTTTAAAAGCATCAATGTCCAGATCCCATCTCCAGAGATTTTGACCACATTGATTTGAAAGAAGGTTCCAGACATCATATCTGTTACAATTTCTCCATGTGGTTCTATCACATCACAGGGTTGCAGTCCCTGCCTTGGGGAGTCCATAGTTCTGAACCTTGGTTAAGTATTAGACCAGTGATTCTCATAGTCTGTGTCAGAAACACCTGGAGGGCTTATTAAAACACAAATTACTGAATTTACATTTTTCACAGGCTCAGAGGTCATGATGATGCTGCTGGTCCAGGGAACCACGCTTTGTGAACAACTGATTAAACAATGCCAGTGTCAGTTTTGCATGTTTTCCTTTATGGTTTCTTTTTAAAACTACTTCTTAAAAAATTGTGGTAAAATAACATAAAATTTGCTGGAGTCCTGTGATTCTTTGAAAGAAAAAATGGTGTATGTGTGTCAACTTACATATATGTATGTGTATTGTTTTCTCACTGCACAAAGAGATTTTATTTATTAAAAATTGTTGATGCTAGTTACTAATAATAAAAGTTACTTATATATCCTGACTACACAAGATGGTAGAGCACATCTTTTCAAGAGTGTTTTATGCCATAGGAAAGGTAAACCTGAGATGATGAATTTACAGCAGTTGAGCCACAATGGATACATTTTACTGCAAATTATTGTAGCCATACTTTTTAGGAGATTAATAAGAATCACAACTGATGTAAACACTTGTTACAAAAAGCAGGTTATGGCCAATTACATTCCTAATATTTACAATTGTTTTCCTAGTGTGAGAGATACTATTTTGCAGATGGCTTTTAAAAGTTTTGTAGTTACTTATTAAAGAAAATATGGGTAGTCCTGACTTCATTAATAAACTGTTTGGCCTTGAGCTAGTCATTTAACCTCTCTAGGCTTTATTTTATCTGAAAAATTATCTATGAGTATTCCTTCCATTTATACATATATTTTAATACCTAAAATAAAGTACTGTTCAAATATCAAAGAACATTTGTTGAAAATATATAAATAATAATTATATGATGAATATCTGATTCTACATTCAGTTTATGAAAAATTTGTATCATATTCTCTAAAGTGTCTATTTGTCCCTATGTGAATGCATAGCTTTCCCCTTCTGCTCAGAGAAAAATTACCACAAATTTAGTGATTATCATTCCCTTACTTGTCCTCATAGTTTTGCTGCATATGACCAAGCTTGCTTTGAACTTGAGCATGCTTTGAACATTATATAGATGCATTTATACTGTATGTTTTCCTCTCCAATTCCCTTATGGTAACTTTGGGGAAGCAGGTTTATACACAGTTTATTGATCAACCTTGAGTAACCTACTACACTTCCTATCCTGGACAATATTCTGTTGCACCCCTTAGGTCAGTGAAAACCACAGCTCAATTTACTTTTTCTCGGCTGATATTCTCAAAGTTAAAGTGGTCCATTGCTTACATAGCTCTGATTTCCTACTTTAACTTAGGTTTTGGTTTTGATTATGCCTTATTTCTTGTTAATTCCTCAATGCATTTAAAAGTGTGTTTTTAGTAGTCCCCTATCCATATTTTCAGTTTGTAGTTGTTTGGGCCAAAGACTACATTAGGTGATTGAAACAATGTTAAATAAGTCATCGTTCCTAATTTCTAGAAGGCTGAATCCAGACTATGATAAGACAGCCATGTAATGAATCAATCAAAATATTTACTTATTCTAAATTCAAAAATATGTATGATCTTCCACCTTCAGACACAAAGCAGACTGGAAGCAAGCAGAAAGAAATACTAAGGATTAGAATATAAATCAATGAAATAGAAAATAGAAAAACAATAGAGAAACAAACTAGCAAAATCAAAATTTGATTCATTGACAAAAATGACAAAAATTAATAAACCTCTAGACTGACCAAGTAAAAAAGGGGAGAAGACTCAAATTACCTGAATCAGGACTGAAAGAGGAGGTCAGCTGCTTTGGAAAAGAGTCTGGCAGTTCCTCCAAAGATGAAACTTAGAGTTTCTGTGATCCAGAATTCTACTCCTAGAATATACTCAAGAGGAAGGAAAATGGTACCCAAAAGATATTTGCAGATGAATGTTCTTATCAGCACTATTCACAATAGCCCCCACAGTGGAAACAACTTAAATGTCCATCAACTGATGAATGGAAAACAAAACATGGCACATCCAAACATTGGAATAATAGTATTCAGCAATAAAAATAAATGAAGTACTGTTACATCCAACAGTGTGGATGAACCTTGAAGCATTATGCTAAATAAAAGAAGCCAGCCACATATTTTAAAAATTCCAGATCTGTGAAATGTCCAGAATAGGCAAATCATGGAGACTGAAAGCAGATTAGAGGTTATCTAGGGGAATTGTGGGAAATCCTGGGGAGACTGCAAAAAGATATGAGGTTTCTTTTTGGTGTGATCAGAATGTTCTAAAATGGTGCTGATGGTTGAACAGTGCTGTGAATACAGTAAATACCACTAAATAGCAAATTTTAAATAGGTGAGCTGTATGGCATGTGAAATATATCTCAATAAAGTTGTTACCTAATGATGAAATCACCAAAGCCCAATTTCAAATGAGATGCATTTGTATATAGTTAGCATCCCATCTCAGCAGATAAATCAACTTGATCCATAGCTATCAGATTAAATGACAGAGTTCAAACAGAAATAAAGGCATGCTACATGAATCATGGATGCTTTAGGGAATAATTTCAGATAGACCTTATTTCAAAACTCTACTCTGTTCTTATTCATTGTAGTAATTCAGATAAACTTACATACTTAATATCTCTGAAACTTAACTCCCTAATTTGTAAAATAAAAAATGATATTCTGCAAACATTTAATAAATTAATAAATCAAATCATAGAAAGATCTTAGCCTAGTGGCAGAGAGGTAGCTTAATACTTTGAGTAATTATTAATTTCCTTGCTTCATCTAACATGTCATTACACTGGGGGTGGAGTTTGTTCCCCTTGGTTCTTGTCCCCGCCGTAACAAAGAATTGAAGGGGAGAGACACAGTAGTGAAGCAGAATGAAAGTTATATTTGAATACACTCCAAGGGAGGAGCAGGTCAGAGTCAAGGGAGACAAAGGCAGATTCTCTTGAATAAAGCAGAGGAAGGGGAAGCTCACTGATGGGAACTTGGAAGCTCAAATCAGAGCTGTCAGTAGCCCCTCTTTGCTTATCTGAAGTAGGACAGAGTTGAAGACTTGTGCTTAAAGTCTGGAAAACACAATGAAATAGCAAAGTGACAAAGACCCCACTGAAGAGCACAGAGACAAAACATAATAAGCTGTGCAGTAAGAAGTCTTTTAAAAATACACACTCTAAGCAAGGTGAGTACAGGCAACCTCAAAGAGGAGGTGTGTTTAAGGGTGTAGGGTCTGGGGTTTTATAGGGCCTCTTTTGGGTAGGGGTCAGCATAAGGCATGATGTATACAGGTGATTCATACCTCCTTTGAAGTGTTGTCTTAAGAATAGGGTTATTTAGGTGACTGTGTTGGCCTACATCTCAGCATTCTTTGTCCACATAGGTTCATTTACACTTGGGAGATCTGTCTCCTGTGCTGGTTACTAAGTTACTTGATTAAGGGGCTGGAAGAAGAGGAAGAATGGCATATAGCTTAAGTTAAAGAATAAGTTGGGTCTTTTTGCAAACTAAGTAGACTTTACAATGGCATGATCTAATTGGTACAATGAAGGCATGGGCTGCGCTCGGATACTTTTCCTTATTTGGGGAATATGGACATCCTAAGTCACTCCTGGCCTTTGGAACTTCAGCTGCTTAACTCATTAACTGTGTGAGTCCTTTCTGGCTTTTTGGTTTTATCTGGTTAGCTCTTTGAGTTCCTTTTAGAGGGCTTTTCTGGTTTTATTCTCTCTCTACCCTGCTCATGTCTGTTTTTCTGCCTAACAATTACAGACTGTTACAGGGACTACAGGGATAAAAATACCATCTTGGGTTTTTTTACACTTACTCACTCATATACACACAATACAGGTTGGTGGGAATTTGCATCTCTTAAGTCACACCTGATCACATGGAAAACACTAACACAGCATTTTTGAACACAAGGAAGAGGAAAAATGTATCTAAATACTTACTTTCTGTTCATTGGGCCATTGTTGTACATACATTTTTGTTTTTGAACCCTGCTCTCATACAGACTCAGAGAACATTAAGGGCAGGTAGCTGCTTCCCATCCTAGCAACCACCCTCTGCAGCTCTTCCTAGCTATTTGCACTTGTCACCCTGCTGTCGTGATGTACCTCTTTCCCTGGAAGCACTTCAGGTTCTTTTGTCTGGCATGTTAGGCAGCAGCAAACCAGAGAAAACAAGGTGGCCTTAATAGCTGGCTTAATGGTGTGTTGAATGTTCATTTCTGCTGAACTGAACACAGGCTTTGGTATCAGGGTCTAGTTTTATTGGGTTGCTCTCTACCAACAAGCGTACAGTACTACACTTTTAAGAACTTTGTGGTTTGAGTGGAGCAGAGCATGAAGAAATCAAGTGGAAGGATGCTCTGAGATGACCATAGGTAGGAGGACTAGAATGTGTACTTTCTCTGTCCCAAGCACTTTTTTTTAAATGTAAGCATGTGTCAGGTATTTTGCTTTGAAATCACAATTTTCTTCCCATGGATTAAAATATCTAGAAGGACTGGGTATCTTATTTTTGCTTTGCTATGCTTCTCCATAGGAAAAATATCTGATAATTGTAATATTGACTTTCAGTTATCTTTAAATACCTAAAAGAAGAGGGAAGTTATTCTATTTATTTAGCATTTGTGAAATGCTTTTAAACATACAAAATTCAAAACAAAATTTAAAATATGAGTCTTATTGTATTAAGTATATTTCCAACAAGTCCATTGCTAACCATATGGAAATAATATATTTGTTGAAAGACAAATAAGCAAGTCATAACTGTATTAGCCAAACATCCTCATTTTTAAAAACAGACTGCTCATATTTTAGCAAAATCATAAATTTAGGATTTGTAATATTTGAGAAAAAATATTGAAAATATGAGCTTGCTGAAGAATATTAACAATGACCTTGGAGTTATTACTACATTATGGCTGACAAAATATTAATAATAAATGAAAATTACAACTGATTTGCAAAATGAAGATTGCCATATTTTTGCTCATACCCTCACAAAAAACTTCAGTAATTAGAAGTCAGTGGCATCCCCCACAACTATCATAAGCATTGTACATTTTTTAAAAAAACAAGATTATATGTATATCTGATATACTTTTTTCTTTTTTACTTGGAGAACTATGATTACCCATTCAAATATTAGAATGGATTTCATACTAATAGCAGTGGAATGACTGCAGTTTTTCTAACATTAGCATCAGGTGAAGAAATTGAATGTACTGTGAAGCCACAGTTTATAAGCTGAACCTCAAAGATTCTAAAAATGTAAAAGAATGATGGCAAGTACTCTGCTCAGTGATTTGCTCTGAGAAAGGGCATTTCATCAGAGATCTCCAGGAGTAACTGCCCCTCTTCCTAAGAGACAGAGTGACTCTCCCCACGTTCCCAGAAAGCTCCCCGTGTTCATGAAGTTCCTGGAACAGTTCTGGGATAGTTATATTGGGAACCCACAAAGTGGCAGCCGCTAGGGGACTTGAAAAGCCTCAAGGTAAGTTCATAGCATAAGCTGCTGGGGGACTTTGGGAAAATACATTAAGATGAGAATTTGGACTATTTTGATCATCCAAATAAAAATCTAAGTAGGCACAAGTCAAGCTATTAAAAGCCATCAGGGTGTCTGTCACTCTAAAGGCATCTTGTGAAAGGGGTACTAAATCTGTTGTCAGTGGGAATCTCTGAAGCTAAATTCGCAGAGCTGGCAGGCATAGGCCTGCACTTGGAAGCTCTTACAGGGCTGGCCACCTATGTCTATGACTCCCATTCCAGGGTACGTTGGTCAAAGAATGAGTTAGATTGACACTAGGTAACCCACCAACCTCAAGAACATTTCTGTGCAATGAGGTACAATGTGAAACACAACAGAATCCCCAACCTAGAGGCATATCACTATTAGATATTAATTTGGCTCCAAGAGACCCAAGGCTTAGCTAACAACATGGGATCCTCGGTTTCAAAGAGCTGAGCGCTCCACCTTCTGGTGCACCTACTTATTTTATGTCTAAGAACTGTCGTCACAGATCTATCGATATCTACAAAAATGAAAACTCATACAAAGACAACCTAGAATTACAATAGCCATTCTGGGGAACATTCCAGTTTGGCAAGATAATTCATGTAAGAAGTGCATTTGAAAGCAAGCATTCCCAAATTAACAAACAGAATGTTGATACCTGTTCTATTTGGCATGCAGAAGCCTCCAATAGTCATAGAATCCCAAAATAGCTTCACTGAAAGATTCATTGCACAAGGCGAATGAAAAATGAAAGGCACAAGAGGAACCTAAAATGAGACTGTAAGGTTGACATGACTCCTTTTGCTCCTGTCTTCTTGTACTTGAGTACTCAGTTTACTAACCCTGCATATGAACTGCCTTTCTGCTCTGAAGAGACCATAAGACTGAACAGAAGTCCACCATGTTGGTGGCCTTACAACTGCAGCAACATCAAGATGAGAAACCTAAAACACTTGGGCTCCCCTGTTGCACTGTCTGACATGTGCATCATCAAACCCTGGCCCAGAAATCAGTGTCTGGTCTGCAATCAACTGGCACACCATGAAAAGACTGCCCTTAGGTTTTGACAGACCCTTTCACACCAACTCAAATGTCTCCACACCTACCCTCAAAAGACGGCCCCTCCCAGGGTTGATGGGACTCTGAGGAATTCGCTAGTAAACTTCTATTAATTTCCTCAAACAGGTGAGGGAAACTAAAATTAAAATTAATGGAAATCCTTGCCAATTCTGGAAGATACCAGAGCCACTCTCTACTTTAAATCCCACTTGCTCAGGAACTTGCAGATGGGATCCTGGGAAATCTGTCAGAAACCGGTGAAAGGCAAGAATTCTTACCAGAGTCAGCTTCCCTGGCTCTCAGCAGTTCTTGGTCGAGAAAGGAAGTGATAGAATTCATTCTTATATCCGGACCCACTAAATGGAGGCAGCCCCAGTGGCCTGGCCCACATCACAAATCTAAGCCAAAGTCAGCCTGCACCTTCGGGAACACTGTCATGGGGACCTAACCAACACCCACCACAAGCCTGCAGCTCGGCTGAGCCCCTGACTTTACCCTGGGACTAGAACCTGCTGGCCTTTTAAGGAACCTTCCAATCTCCTAGCCAATCGTGCCCTGTTTCCAAGTTGTCCCCTCTCATGGGCACTCTATGAAACTCATTCTTGCCCAAAATATCTCAGGAAGAGTACTCCTCTGCTCTTGAGGCCCTGTGCTCACCTGTCCATGGATTGTTTTCCCTGGAATAAAGGACATCAAACTGTTACTAAATTGTTTTAGTTTGTCATTTGACAGGAGGTAAAATTTCACATTGTCCTTGTTTATTCCAAAGCTAGACTCTCGTGCGTTTGGTTTCCGGGTGCTCATAGGTTATTGATCCTTTCTCTCCCAGGGGCAGCTCTTGCCTTCTTGCTGGTCTCCTTTCTTGCCTAAGAACTTGGCTCAGCTTTCTACCTGCCTGGAGCATGAAAGCTGTTGGTTCTTATATGTGGGCAGCTTAACAGTCAGGTTGGGGACCAAAAAATAGGGCTGGACAGAAACGTGAGTTGCATTCCACTTGCGACCAAATTCCTGCTGAGTGTTGCCAGCTCTAAAGGGGATTGTCTTTCTTTGGACTATCTTTGTGAATGACTCTGTATCTTGGAGGATAATATCCCCCTTTGGGGATGCCTATTTTGTCCATGGGGTCATTCAGTACTGCCAGGAATATGTACTATTTGTATCAACTGACAAGATATGTAAAAGGATTTAAAAAAATGCTGTATGGCCAGAAGTTGGCCAAATTGTAAGCTGAAAGTCAGAGTCACAGTAAACCTGTCTTAGAAGCCCTCATTTCCTGACCCCTGTTCATAACTATTCTCTGTATTTGTGTGATGTTCACAAAGGACGTGGTCAAGTCAGTGAATCTTTCATTGAAGTAACCACATGCCGGCATTTCATATTAGCACAAATCTGTCAAATTTGCACTTAGTAGTCCAACAAATATTTTCCACAAGATTTTACTGAACAATTTCCATTAGGCTTTACCCCAGAATTCAGTGGTTTTGGAATAGTTATTCTGATATCATTATATTTGACAATGTAGTTGATTACACATGACTTGGGATCTATACCAGTAGCTTCAGATCGGTGCAGTTACTAATAACGTCATGAAGTGCTCCATCACACAGGCATGATTTCTGTCCTTATGAAAACTATGAGAATCCTTTGTGGCACTGTACAACTGCCTTACTGTTGAGGAAGGCCAAGGAATGATGCCTTAATGATTTTCAATCATAAAAGTATACAGACTCCAGGTCACAATTTTTATTTAAATCTATTGACTGACTGTAAAGAAAAGTCCATAAGGCATCCAACATAACTATAAGCATGATATATTTTAATATTTATGAGTAAAAATTATGAATAAAATATGCACACACATTTATAGAGCAATATGTGAATTATATACCATTTTAAATGTTTATAAACATTATAGGGCTACCTCCAGAAAATATCAAACCCTGGAGCTTAATTTAGCTCTCAGGGTAATCAGGGTTAAACTACCATAGGAGGGAAGCTAAATGCTTTCCATGTAGCCCAGGTAATAATCTGAACTCTGTGAGTCTACACACATTTTGTGTGTGTGTGTGTATGTGTGTGCATGTGCATGTTCATTCTTTGTAAGTAGGGGATATGTTTGCATGCCAAATATCAAATAGCAGAACTGTCCTGCTACCCATTAACAACCAAATGTACCCATTTGCCTGGCCCCCTCTTAGTGCAAGACAACACCATCAAATCTCAAGATTTGGGGAATACACTGTTTTCTTTACCAATTGTTCTCTTTGAGAGTGATGTTTCCAGTAGTACTGACACAATTTCGCCATTAAAAAAGGGAAGCCCAACTAGTCACTACATTTTTTCAGTTGTGATCTATCCTCTGTTATCAAGTTAGGAAAACAGTAACTTTCCTTCTTTCCCTTCACTGTGAATAACTTAGGTTTTAAAAGTTTTCAATTGTCCTTTATAAGGTGAATTCTCAATATACCAGTAAGAAACTGAAAAGATTACCTTAGAATTTACTTGACCTTGGATGCCTTGTAGATAGCTTGGCTTAAAATGTAATCCAATTTATACTACCATTAAAAATGTCTGGGTAAAAAGTTAATAAAATTCCTTGAAAATTTTCTAAATCAAGGATTATCTATTACATATTTTATTGCATAGCAAAAGCTATATTTTAGTATAACATCTAGTGAATTATTTAAGTTTTCCTCTAGTGTTTACCCAAAAATTTCTTTGTTCAGTATTGCCATTCTTCAATATTATTTTACTCATTAACAAAATAACGTGTTTACTAATAAAGCATACTGCATTGACAACGTAAGAATTCTTACCTTGTCTATAAGCAAGTACAGTACAATTTTTAGAATTGGTATTTTTAAGAGTTTAACAATAAATCAACCCTAGTGATTTTCAAAAATGTATTGGAAGTGGTGTAGTATTATGCATTTTGTGTAGGAGAGGATTGTGCCGCTAGTAAATCAAAATTACTCAATGTGACCACTAGATGGCAGGATAAGCCTTTAGATTCTCAATAGGAACTGCAACCGGAAGGATTTTAAAATTACGTTTCATAATAGCTTTCACTAAATCTTCCCAAAAGGAAAAATCTGAGGCGAAAAAAGTCAGTGTTAGGGTATATATCTGACTTTCTGTTCCACCTCAGAACTCAATTTCTGAGTTGTGTTCCACCTTGGTTTGGTATTCTTTATGAAATTACCTACTTACCTAATAAATTTTAAGTGTAGTTAATAACTTCAATTTTATTTTACTTATTAATTAAATATAAACTAGAAGGATGTATTTATTACTGAGTATGTTACTCAACAATGATGTCAGAAAAATTTAGATTATTCTTTAATACACACTGTACTCTCAATGCTGTCATTAAATTACATCAATGAAAATCTATTGCTCATTTAAAAAAATGTGTGAGTATGTTTGTTGCAAATAAAATTTTAACTTATGCATACATGGAAATCAAATGTAGAGGTTTACACTTTTGATTCAGATGAAGATCACATTTTTCAAATTCCATAAAAATGATAAAAGAAACAAAATTGAGAAAGATCCATAGCATCCTTGGAAAACACAGGAAGATGTCATTACTGTGACAGAAGTACTGATGAATTGTTGGAAGATATAATCTAGATGGACGTCAGTGAAAAGCAATTTTTTAAAAAAAGCATATACGTGCTCCAGAATTAGTAAAGAAGCAGGGTCATCAAAGAAATGAATAGCTCATTATCCCCAACAATCATGGACAAGGTTGAGTTTGGAACAATGAATAGCAAGTATGACAAATAGGGGATTTAGAGACCATTGAACTGTGCGGGTCCAAGGCCTTGTGCAGTGAGAACAGCTGGCAGTGCAGGGTGTTGACTTACAAACTAAAGCTAACAAACATTTTCTCTACTTCAGATGAATGATGCATCTTGGAAGATGCTACTGTGGGTATCAGAGCTTGACAGAGACTCTGGCTATATTTAAAGCAGTTCAAGACCATCGCAAAGTATGTATGAAATAAAATTATTTTAGTAACAGGAAGGAAAAGTTGCAGGGTTGAACACAGAGAACTTATTTTGTAGTTTAAAGAACTGTATTTCCAGGTCAATGAATGCTATAGTTCGTACTTCGGTGAGGGACAATGCTAAAGGAATTTAGGTTTCCTTAAAAGGCCAATGAGATCAAGCAAAAGGAGTACTTTACAGAATATTCTTCATTAGAAGTGTTATGTTTCAAATTTTTATTTCTCGAACTGCATGATTGAATTTTTCCTTTATAATTTTTTTAAGACCTTGAGTTGGCAGCTTAATTGTTCATTACTATCATATTTAACCTAACAAAGAACTTTTCCTAAGTTGTTTTGTCAAAAAATTTAAATACGTTCTTTTGAAAAATAAATTATTATATAACCCAATGATTAAATAGTACTATCACCATTAAGAGACCTACAGTAAAAAACTAGTATATTCTTAGTGAGTTATAATCCAGATATGTCAGTTTCCCAATCCATACTCATACTATTTGCAGTAGACAGAATAATAGCACCTTACACAACATACCTATGTTCTAATCCCCAGAACCTTTGAATAGTTTACATTCCATGGTAAAGAGGAATTAGAGTTGCAGATGGAATTGTTTGCTAACCAGCTAATTTTAACACACGGACATTATCCTGGATTACCCAGCTATGACCAATGTAATCACAAGGGTTCTTAAAGGGGAACAGGGAGGCAGAAAAGAGGGACAGCAGCATAAGAAAGTCTCAGTCTCCTGTTGCAGGCCTTGAAGACAGAGGAAGGGGCCACAAACCAAGAAGGCAGGTGGCCTCTAGGATCTGGAAAGGTCACGGAAACAGGTTCTGCCCTAGATCCTCCAGAAGGAACAACAGCCCTGCCAACATCTTGATTTCAGTCAGTAAGACAGACCCATTTCGGACTTAACTACAGGTCTGTAAGATAAAAAAATTTGTGCTGTATTAAACTATTAAGTATAGAGTAATTTGTTACAGGAGCAATAAAAACTAATACACTATTATATTATCATTTTCCCTCTTTGAACAAAGAGCAAATTACTAAGTCTACTAACACATCAGAGATGCTTTCTGTCATATACTGAGTCCGGGAAGCTTTCCTGTCAAGTTTTTACCTCCATAAAGGCCTGGGCCTTCTGAGAAGCTTCTAGCTGAGTACATGCCTGTGAAGGAGCCCAGGTATTTATGAGGTAGATAACAGGTATTTATGAGGAGTTTGAAGTTTTCCTCTCTGGGCACTGCTCATTGATAAGAACACTTATTCTTCCATTTATTGAGCTAAAGTACTACCTTATGCATATACAGCCTTCCAAGGCTGACCCAGGAAGAAACAGAAAATGTGAACAGACCAATTTACCAGCAATGAAATTGAACTGGTAATCAAAAACTACCTAAGAACAAAATGCCTAGACCAGATGGCTTCACCACTGAATTTTATCAAACATTCACTGAAGAGTTAATACCCATATTCCTGAAATTTTTCCAAAAAGTAGAAGAGGAGGGAATACTTCCAAACTCATTCTATAAGGCGAGCATCACTCTAATACCAAAACCAGGGAAAGACACCACAAAAAAAGAAAATTACAGACCAATATCCCTGATGAACATAGATGCAAAAATACTCAACAAAATATTAGCAAACCGAGTTCAAAAATATATTTAAAAAATCATCCACCATGATCAAGTAGGATTTATTCCAGGGATAAAAGGATGGTACAATGTTAGAAAATAGATCAACATCATCCACCATATCAACAAAAAGAAGGACAAATACCACATGATCATCTCCATAGAAGCTGAAAAAGCATTTGACAAAATCAACATCCATTCATGATAAAAACTCTGAACAAAATGGGTATAGAGGGCAAGTACCTCAATATAATAAAGGAAATATATGAAAAAGATGTTGTTGAAGAGGCTATTTCCCCATTGTATGTTCATGCCTCCTTTACCGTATATTAATTGACCATATATGGTTGGGTTTATATCAGGGCTCTCTAGTCTCTTCCATTGGTCTATGGTTCTATTCTTGTGCCAGTACCAAATTGTCTTGATTACTGTGGCTTTGTAGGAGAGCTTGAGGTTGGGGAGCATAATCCCCCAAGCTATATTCTTCCTTCTCAGGATTGCTTTGGCTATTCGGGGTCTCTTGTGGTGCCATATGAATTTTAGAGGGATTTGCTTTAGTTCATTGAAGAATGCTATTGGTATTTTGATAGGGATTGCATTGACTGTATATTGCTTTTGGCAGGATGTCATCAGCCAACAGCATACTTAACAGCAAGAAGCTGAAAGCTTTTCCTTTAAGATTGGGAACAAGACAAGGAGGCCCACTCTCCCTGCTTTTATTCAACATAGTACTGGAGGTCCTAGCCATGGCAATCAGACAAAACAAAGAAATAAAAGGCATCCAGAATGGTAAGGAAGAGGTGAAACTGTCCCTGTTTCCAGATGACATGATACTGTACATAAAAAACCCTAAAGACTCCACTCTAAAACTACTAGATCTAATATCTGAATTTAGCAAAGTTCCAGGATACAAAATTAATACACAGAAATCTGTTGCATTCTTATGCACTAACGAAGAACTACCAGAGGGAGACATCAGACCAACAATTCCATTCACGATTACCTTAAAAAGAATAAAATACCTAGGAATAAACCTAACCAAGGAAGTGAAAGACCTATACCCTGAAAACCATAAGACACTCATGAGAGAAATTAAAGAAGATACCAATAAATGGAAACACATCCCATGTTTATGGATAGGAAGAATTAATATTGTTAAAATGGCCATCCTGCCAAAAGCAATCTACAGAGTCAATGCAATCCCTATCAAAATACCAACAGCATTCTTCAATGAACTAGAGAATATCCCTCTAAAATTCATATGGCACCACAAGAGACCCCGAATAGCCAAAGCAATCCTGAGAAGGAAGAATATAGCTTGGGGGATTATGCTCCCCAACCTCAAGCTCTACTACAAAGCCACAGTAATCAAGACAATTTGGTACTGGCACAAGAACAGAACAATAGACCAATGGAACAGACTAGAGAGCCCAGATATAAACTCAACCATGTACGGTCAATTAATATACAATAAAGGAGCCATGAACATACAATGGGGAAATAACAGCCTCTTCAACAACTGGTGTGGGCAAAACTGGAAAACTACATGCAAGAGAATGAAACTGGATTATTGTCTAACCTCATACATAAAAGTAAGCTTGAAATGGATCAAAGACCTGAATGTAAGTCATGAAACCATAAAACTCTTAGAAGACAATATAGGCAAAAATCTCCTGAATATAAACGTGAGCAACTTCTTCCTGAATGCATCTCCTCAAGCAAGGGAAACAGAAGCAAAATTGAATACATGGGACTACATCAAACTAAAAAGCTTCTGTATGGCAAAGGACACCATCAACAGAACAAAAAGGTATTCTACTGTATAGGAGAATATATTTGTAAACAACATATCTGACAAGGGGTTAACATCCAAACTATATAAAGAACTTAAATGCCTCAACACCCAAAAAACAAATAACCCGATTAACAGATGGGCAGTGGATATGAAGAGAGAGTTCTCCAAAGAAGAAATTCAGATGGCCAAGAGACACACGAAAAGATGCTCCACATCACTAATCATCAGGGAAATGCAAATTAAAACCACAATGAGATATCACCTCACACCAGTAAGGATGGCCAGCATCTAAAAGACTAAGAAGAACAAATGCTGGTGAGGATGCGGAGAGAGGGGAACCCTCCTACACTGCTGGTGGGAATGTAAGCTAGTTCAACCATTGTGGAAAGCAATATAGAGGTTCCTCAAAAAACTAAAAATAGAAATACCATTTGACCCAGGAATCCCACTCCTTGAAATTTACCCAAAGAATACAAGTTCTCTGATTCAAAAAATCATATGCACCCCTATGTTTATCGCAGCACTATTTACAATAGCCAAGAAATGGAAGCAACCTAAGTGTGCATCAGTAGATGAATGGATAAAAAAGAGGTGGTACATACATGCAATGGAATACTATTCAGCCTTAAGAAAGAAACAAATTCTACCATTTGCAACAACATGGATGGAGCTGGAGGATATTATGCTGAGTGAAATAAGCCAGGTGGAGAAAGACAAGTGCCAGATGATTTCCCTCATTTGTGGAGTATAACCATGAAACAAAACTGAAGGAACAAAACAGTAGCAGACTCACAGACTCCAAGAAGGGACTAGTGGTTACTAAAGGGGAGGGGTGTGGGAGGGCAGGTGGGGAGGGAGGGAGAAGGTGATTGAGGGGTAGTATGTCTAGTACACATGGTGTGAGGGGTCTTGGGGAAGTCACTATAGCACGGAGAAGGCAAATAGTGAATCTGTGGCATCTTACTACACTGTTGGGCAGTGACTGCACTGGGGTACAGGTGGGGACTTGATAATACGGGTAAATATAGTAACCACATTGTTTTTTCATATGATTCCTTCATAAATGTGTCTATAAATAATACCTTAATAAAAAATTAAAGAAAAAAAAGAAATGTAAAATATAGAAAAGATGGGTCACTTAAGAAAATTCAGTCAAGTGCACATACAAATGAGGTAATTAACTGAACAAAACAAAACAAAACAAAAACAACTAAAGTTCCTTTTGGCATCTTTGTATAACTGCTGTTAACAACTGCTTTTCTTTTCACATTAAGTATCCAATGTGCCCACACTAAGTTTTTACTGTTCCTCAAGGGTTGGACATTTTAGTGCAGATTCAGACCCCAAATGAGAAAATGTAAATTTACTGAACTGTGAAAAGTAACCTTTCTCTCTATAATGTTCCCGATTTTAACACAGAGAACAGGTGTTTCCTCAATTAGTAGTACTGGAAATATCATTTTGGTGTATTTCTAGTAAAGTAAGAAGAACACAACAGCGAGGGGAATCTTGTGTAACTCTAAATAGACATATGTTTGGTTTGGGTGGTTGTGGAACCACACAGAAATTAGACAGGTCAAAAACATTATTTCTTGAAGGTGAATATATCTATTTCTATGTATTTTACCTTTGGTAAACAGTCCTTAAGTCTACAAATTTATTATAAAATTTGAGGCTTAAAATGTGTGTATGTACGATTTAGTTCTTTTGATATTTAAAGGTTACTCATAACATTATATAAAAATACTACATGACTGAATGGCTCCATTTATGAGAAGTTTAAGAAGAAACTTCAGTTGTTTTTGTTTTGTCTTGTTTTTTTCAGTTAATCACCTCATTCCTATGTGCACTTAACTGAATTTTTCTTGTGTCCCACCTTTTCTATATTTTACATTCCTTTTTTTCTTTAATTATTTAATATGTTATTGATATACACTCTTATGAAGGTTTCACATGAAAAAACAATGTCTCTAGACATTGCTCAATGTGAAGAACTTCATTCTTTCATGTATTGAGCTAAAGAATGACTTTGAGAATATATAGATTTAAGACTTCACAGCACCTGTGAAATAATAAATATGTGGAGTACAATATCTATTGCATGCTAAGTTCTGGTGAAACAGCTTTACTCATGTTAGACAATAAACAAACAAATAGCTGGTTAAATACTTTGAAACTTAATTGAATTTTCAAGGAAGAAGTAGAATACTTCTAGGAGGGAACAGGGGACAGGCCTTGGAAGAATATATCAAGACTTGGGGTAACATAATAAAAGGTGTTACAGATGTGCATATAGGCCTCAGTCTTTTCAATGTTAAAGTAAAGATTTCTCAACCTATGGTGATGCACCATCTATGATGATAACACACTTTGAATGCAGATAAAATATGTTAAAGCTTGATTTCCCTTTTCCTCAGTCCCAAATACTTGAGCATTCAGAAATTGTCTAAACCACAGAATCTTCTTGATACCTTGGGCAAATATAAAAAAACATGGTCGGTATTTTAAGGCATTTATTATGTATTTAAGTTTACAGTAACTCATGCACAAAAAAAGTTATGTAGTATGCACTATTTTGAATCAAGTTTGCATTACATTACAGATTCTGAGGCAAGTATCATTAAAAGAATTTAGTAAGTAGCTGTATATATATTTGACTATGTGTAAGAAGTTACATAAATGATGTGCATGATAAAAACTTAACATACTAGAAGCACTGGTAATTTAATATTCAGTAGTTTAATTCCATGGACAATACCTAAATAGACTGAAGAAGATTAATTGTGTTATGATTCCTACATACTTCCAATTAGAATAAAAGAATCATGGTTTCTGAATAGAAATTGTACTTTATGTGATTATTTAGTTGAAGCTCAATGGGAAAGAAAACTAAAATATCTTAGACCTGGAGTCATGGGTCTATTTTATATGAACCTCTAGCCAATAGTAGCAATTTAAACTATTTTTTCTTGTGTTCAACACATTGCCAAAATCCTCCTGCTGTGAGAACAATGAGAAAATATAAATGGAGAGAGATTTTGCCATTGGTATTGTGCTTCCTGTTCATATATCTGCATTTTAAATGCTTGCCAGTGCCTTTGTCTAAGAATACAACTAAAACAAGACAAACAGGTCAGAAACCTGACCTATTTTCTACAGCTTACTGCTTAACAGTGCATGGCACAGCTTAAGAAAACAAATCTCAGTAGTTTTAAAAATCTGAAAATTGTACAAAGAGGTGAAGACAATGTACTGTAGCCTTGGCCATCTCTAGAAAACAAACAAAAGAGAGCTCTTCACCTAAGATCCTGGGGAACGTTTTGAGTTATGAAGATCTGTAAATAACTTTCTCAGAAAATAATTTATTCAATTATGTCTACTTAAATGGAGAATGATTTCCACAGAGGAACTCTAATTACTGGCGGTTGTTTTTTCCTTAGTTCATTTAACAAAATCTACTGAAAGACTACAGCAGGACATAGACTGTGTATTATTCCTCACATGGTCTTTGCCCTAAAGACTTTTTCTACATAGTCACCACAAACACAGTCGTGGTCCACACGATAAATGCTGAGATGTGTGTGTTGACAGAATCCTGGGAACACTAGGAAACCATCACAATATTAATGTTTGAGTTTCGATTTGAAGGATAACTTGCAATTTACCAAGTATTTAAAGGTAAGAAAACAGAACATGCGAAGTGAAGGGCAGCAGATTCAGAGCCACAGAGATGCAGGACACAGGGCTATTCAGGGCGACCTGAGAAGAAGCTAGATACTGTGGGTGGGAAATGTATTGAGAGTTTATCAGTTAAATTAACAATAGCTATTGAGATATATATATACTAACTATGTAATAACTGCAGTCATTATAGTCCGAAATGTTATTTCTGGTTGTAGCAGGAAGGCGTCCTGATAGCCTTGACTTTTCAGGAATCCTAGTTGATGGAGTTCCCTTATTTTTAATATAGGGCTTCTGATACAGCCCTGGGCATCAACGTACACCAAGGTGCCTGGCCTAGAAATGGTCTACATTAGTTTCATCCACATTTTATCTGCCAGAACTCAGTGATCTGGCCATGTCTTACTGCAAGAGATGCTTGGCAATGTAGTTTCGGTGTCTGTCCAGGAGGAATGGAAAATAAAAAATGGCAGGCTTGTTTTTGCCATGCCTCAAACATGCTATTCTAATGGGGACCAGTGATTTTCTTTGGTGGGGAGTCTCACCATCAGATCTGCTACTTATGAAGGTCACAGGGTACAGTATAAAGGGTATACTAGAGTAGGATAAGACTAGTAAGAGGGAAGCTAGGCTGCAAAAGCTGGTGATTGAAACACAAAGATAACTATTTTCATAGGAAAATAGACATTAATACAGAAAACATTTCTGAGATGCAATCAGCTGGATTTGGTGACTGACTGGATACCGAACTGAAGTACAGAGAAGGTACAAAATGAGCATTTTATTAAGAGAATGTATTGATGGTGATACTAACTAAAGTCAAGAACATGTCAGGTGGAGCAGGATTACATATTAAAAAGAGGAGCACAATGTTGGAAATAGTATGTTGTTAGTATTTGCAGGACATCTGAGTGGACATGTTCATGGGAAAATGAAACCACAGCTCTACATCTCAGGAGAATACATTCCAGGAGGTGTGCTTCTTGAGGGAAGGGCAATCAATCAATGGTCTATAGCTATGAGACTAGAAGCAAACACCCAAGGAAATGTCAGAGAGCAAAACAAGAGGAACCTGCACACCCTGGTTCTCCTACCTCTGTGAAAAATCAAAAACAGGGCATCCCTGTTGGCAAATATTATCCTTCTCATTCCACTGTTGTGGGGATTAAACCATTCACATGATGTATTTAAAATACTCATCTTGGTGTCTGACCAATGGGAAGAATTTAATGAATGGTGGCTGCAACTGTGCATGAAAAGAATGGTGGTCACCAGTTGAAATCTGAACACCTGTGACTATTGTGCAGGAAAGTCTCCACTTCCCTTTACACCTACCCCTGCTTTTACTAATTCTGTTCCATTCTATGTAATTGTTCTGCTGTAATTTCTCCAAAGCTAAAGGAAACTGCTGCCCCTTGCACTGATTGCTGATTCTACACAATCTTTCTTCAGTGCTGTGCCGACTGCCTTGGATTATAATGGCCTCTCCGAGAATTTTCATGATAATATTCTTTATCAAGTGATTGCTTTGTCCATGGTTGCCACATTACAGAACACAATTACAATTAAAGTAAAAATCAAAGCCAAAAATGTATGATAAATGTAGCAATACTTTATAACAGAAGGAACAATGTGTCTCAAAGAGCTTTCACGCTGATGCACAATGTACTTTTGCCTTAAATTTGATTCCTGCTGCTGTTCAGTTAATATGGAAGCAACAACCATTTTATCTCCTTTCTGGATTTTTACAGTGACCACTACTAAAACGTTCTTTTGTTCTCCCTAGGCTCCTCTCAGTTAATGAAATGGAGCTATTGTATCATTTGAGATAATACATAAAAAGGAATTAAGTTAATTTAAAAGTATTTTTTAAATTTATTATTTTAATTAAATGAATCACAGCCTGATTAATTTAAGACAGTGACACTGACACTGTGATCCATTCAGGAGGGTCTGCAGGGTGGAAGGGATGTGCCCCCAGGAACCTGACAGTGGGGAAATGGAAGGGTGCCTCACTCTCATTATGTAAAAAGCCTGATCTGAGATATAAAAAGGTATGAAACTAACTTAAAGTACAGATTGACCCTCCGAACAGAGCAAGACAAGACTGAAAAAACAAGGAATGACTGGGTCATTCAGAAGAACTGTAATAGGCAGAGAGCCAGTCAGATAGGCTGATTTCACTAGGAGATGGGTGGGGAACGGGGGCCCTCACACGGACTGAAGGGACAGATACCATGTAAACTGTGGAGACTGCTATCAGGTCATAGCTTGAAGCCATTAAACATACATATTATACAAGTGACTTTTCTTATTCTGAGTATATGATCATCCAGCAATCCTTTAAATATATTTGGCTTCTCATGGCTTTTCTGATAGAAGGAAACATTCTGGCCAGAGGGTATCTTCATATTCTATCTCCTGGCAGATGTATTTCTCAATGTAAGTTAATAAATTAGGCATTTCAGTGATAGTCCTTTTCACGTGAGTGCATTTGTATAAATCTTTCAGAGTCATCTGTTCTGTGATGCCAAAAATCAAACTTGTGAGGCTGCAAAATGGAATGCTGAACCCAAGCCTAAGGAATATATGATCCTAGGAGATCTCTTGGAAGAAAATCAACAAAGAGATACTCCCCTTTAAACGTTCCTATGGCAAATGCCCTTTCAGGATCAAGGTTGACAGATGGAATAACGTCAGCATTGGAATACTGACAATTTGCTCACACAGTTTCCACTTCAGCATTATAAGAGCTAACACTTACAGAGCTTGAGCAAAATTAAATTGCTCAGCTCAAACAATGAATAGAAGTTTGCAGGTTCTGTGGGCCTGAACACTTTAACAAACCCAAGTATTTTCACTTTACCAGCCCAAACATTGTGCCCAGTCCTCAGTTCTTGCCCATCCCCACTTTCACGATAAGTGAAACATGATGTTAATGTCTCCTAGAGACAGCTCTATAACTTGGCCTCATAAAAACACAAAACAAAACTCCACAAAATTTTAATTTCCTTAATATAACTTGATAGAATCTGGACCTGAGTACCGCCTTTTGAATAAGCCCACCCACCACCTCAGAGAGACCCAGGTGTCATCTTATCCAGGCTACAAGCATCCTCCAGAGGACACTTCAGCAAGCCACAGGCCCACCTTTCCCCTGACCCCTCCCCTCAAAGAGCCCGCCAAAATCCCTGGCCGTAAAAAGCCTCCTGACCTGTAGAGACCCCTTTCCTTTGTTCTGCTGCCCAGGACTGAGAGGTCCTTCTCAGGTTTAGCAATAAACCTGCTTGGACTGTGGAGTTCACGTCCCCTCTTTTTTCTTTAATCTACCCCCTCTTTCCCTTTCATAACTGAATACTCTCTCATTCACACAAACAAATAATTTAAATTTTAGCACTTAAAACCTCATTTTAACTAAAGTGAAAATACATAGATTTCAACTTGTCTCATGTATTGTCTTCCTTGTCATCCACTGGGAAAAAACACAGTACAATGGTCTGGTAAAAACTCAGGAACTCGTAGAACTGTTTTGTTCATTAATCATTACACTGCACCTTAAGAAAATTCACTATATATAATTAGAAAAAAATATTTGAAGTACATGAATTTTAAAAAAGAATGTGATAGGAGCAAAATGAGGTACTCTGATTATGTGTGAAGATAGAAAAATAAACATCAAGGGTCTGGTCTCTTAGTCCCCAAATACTAATTATTTTTAGGAAAATTGTTTGTATACCTTTAACCATTGCTATTCGAGTCCAATTTTTGAAGCAAATACCCTCAAATATTCTAACAAACACACATGAATTTATTTTTAATGTATTATTTTCAGCAACTTATCCAGAATGAGAAAGCCAAGCCTTCATGGCATTTTTTGCAGGTGGTGGGTATTAATGTTTAATGCTTATGTTATCTTTGAGTGGCCACAGGAATATGCACATAGGAATTGGAATGTCGGGTATATCTTTCAGAATCACTGCATTTGTAATCTCTCATTTTATTTTAAGCTCAGGTGGGACATAAAGTTGTGTTATGCAAAGGTTAAAAAATTTGTGATTCACGTAGTCCTACTTTCTCAACATAATTGTTCATTTTGAAAATACCACTTTTGTCACTAATGCATATTGATTTTGAGGAAGAATATTAACATGCAAATACCAAGGGGGAAGAAAAGACCTATTTCAAAAATGGATATGAGGTAATAATGAAAACAGAGGAAACTACAATTACCTATCTCTCAAACATTCTTACTTGTGACAAGTGGAAATGTGCCCATAGTCAAGGCCTGTTTTCCAGGAGGGCATGTGCATATATGTATGTATATATTTATCACCTCTGAAGCAACATCCTTTTCATTTAAAAATTATGTAATTATCAGTGTTTAGCCTACTGATCTTTATTCTGATTTCAAAAATCACATGTTAAGTCTCATTTTCACAGAAAAATATTTACAAAAAATTAAAAACCAATTATTCTACTTACCGTTCTTTTATTTTCAGGAATAAAACATGCATACACAAAAGCACAGCAAAACTTGTTATGAGCTGTTTCATATTCCCATTGCATCATTCAGCTGAAACTTGAAGCAGTGTTGTGTGGGTCACAGAGCTACAATAATATACCTGTGGGTGGTTTTGTTGCTTCAGAAAGGAATTTCTCTTTTGGTCACCAAATGAGCCATTGTTTGAATCTAGTGATCAGTTAGCACCCATGGAGACATGCTAAGCTATTTTGAATATGGGCATATAAGTCATTTTTGTTTCTCTTTATACCTATACAAATAATATCAGTAGCTACATTTTATTGAATGTTTATTTTGCAGCCAGACACTACATTAATGATTGTATAGATTCGCTTTTTCATTTAATCCTACTAAAAGTTTTGTAAGAGAGGTCTTATCCATCCCCCACAATGTGGAGGGAAGAAAACACGGTGTCTAGAAAATAATGGTTTTGCCCAAGGTCACAGTGGTAAGAAGTGAAACTCATCTTCATTTCTGTTTGACCCCACAGCATCTGCTCTTAAACACGATTGCGTCTTGTTATAGATCTGTTACCAATGCAGTGCACACACTAGATAGTGGTTGTGTCTATGCATAAATACAGGTAGGGCACACTGAAAGAACTATGTGTCTGTTTTGAAGTCACCCCATTATTTGATAGTGATGCCTCATACATTAGAGATAGACACATACTGAATCTCCAAATTTCTTTTCATTATTGCGGGTATTTTCAAAGAGCTCAGAAAATTATTGCAACAGCAAGATTCATGAGACATGGGGCAAAAGTTTAGACATTTGAGGACTGGAAAACAGCTCACATCTCCCAAGATTATGCAATCTCTTTTCTTATAACCAACAATTTACAGTGTAGTAAAATCAGGAAAAAAAGTGCTCACAGTGTTTAACAGTGAGGAGATTTCTAGGGAAACAGAGTATGTGCTTAGAGTGCTTTTGTTATAAAACATATTTAAATTCTATTTTTGCCTGATTACTTTTTTTGGGAAAAGGAAAAATAGAGTATGTGTTTAGAGTGCTTTTATTATAAAACATATTTAAATTCTGTTTTTGCTTTTATTATAAAACATATTTAAATTCTGTTTTTGCCTATATTACTTTTTTTTGGAAAAGGAAAAATAGAAGCCATAGAGGATCATAGGGAAGGGAGCGCAATGGGCCAGTGGAGCTTATGAATGGGCAAGGGGAAGTGAAAACAAACTCTGTTTTTGTTACATCTTTGAACTTCAAATAGAATCTCTCATTGGATCTAGGAGGGGGATTCTCAGCACATTCATTTTTACCTGCTCTCTAAATTGTGACAGTGATCAAAATGCCTGTGTATAGTTCTTGACAAATGGAAAAAAGAATTCTGTCACAGAGGCTCTAAACAGTTATCAGAAATATGTCTGAGTTGTATTGTCAGAGTGGCTTAGATTCTAAACCCTATGGGGGAGGAATTGATGTCTTTCTGGGTGAGGTTGACAGACCAAACTGCAACACTTAATAAAAATAGCATCAGAAACAGAGTGGGGGAAACAGCCCCTCAATCCCAGACTACAAATTCTGAATGATAAAGTCCTGTCTATGGAGTTCCATGACCAGTGTTGGTATGAATTTCAAGGGGAGCCTGCATTTAAAGTATATTCTTTGTACTACCCATTCTGGGATAAATATTCACATGAAGGAAATAAGATTATTCACAGTAGAATTCTTAGTGGCTAATAAAATTAACCACTCTCTTCAATGATATTAATCAGTGGTTGCTCCAATATGCCTGAACCAACAGAGCACCTGACTGTAGATTAACAGCACCTAAAGATGGCTTGTGAATATTAGCGTATCAGCAGACCATATGGTAAATTACACTCTCTCTGGTAATTTACCGGAAGGAAGCCAAAATAATTAGAAATCACGCTCAATAACTGCAGTTGCACACAGCAGCTCAGTCACTGAAATGAAACGGTTTTCAGAAATGTCTGTTTTGCAGGTGTATTCCAAATGACAGGCTACAAACTAGCTGCTTGTATTACACATCATCATGCAAAATGGGCTTATGGACTGAATTTTAAACTGTGAAGTTGCCGCTATCTGCTTTCTCTGTTGATTTGACTTTGAGAGGCTTGTTTGTTTGTTTTTTGGTCAAGAAATAAAACCAGATCATGTCCTAATCCTGAGGGCATGGATCTCCACATTTCCTTAATGGGACAGCCATTGAAGGGTTATAGAAACCAACCACCAATTATTCAGTATATTCCTCCCAGTGAAGTGCTCTATTTAATGTACTACATTGAAAAAATTTGAATAATTATTTTAAACAGTTAATAGCACAAATGTGAATATACTATGGATCAGTGCTTCTCAATTTTGTAATGTGCTATGAATCACCTGGGGATCTTGTTAAAATGCAGATTATGATTCATCAGATCTGGGGGGAAGGCTAGAGGGTCTGCATTTCTGACAACCTTCCATGAGCTCCTGATGCTGCTGATCTGGGGGTCACAATATGAGCAATAAGGCTCTTATCTCCATATTTCACTAAGCAAATATATGCTCATAAAAACATGACATTTATTTGCAATGTCTTCTTCACTAGAAGCAATAAATGTTTTTCTATTTATTGTCTTCCTGCCCTTTGAGTTTTGTTGGAAGCCAAGGAGTATCTTACCCAATTCAAGCCCTCTAATGTCATTCACCACAAACAGCAGAAAAGTCTTAAAGTATTATTTATTAATACATTTATTCCATAACTATATTGGCATTTCCACTAAGTGAGACACAGGAAGCAGAATACCTGCTTCTTAACCCTAAGAAAGCTTATACATAGTCTACAGAAGAGACAGACTAAATCTATATAAACATGTGTATATTTCTTCTAAAAGAGGTTACAGAGTACTAAAGATGCAAGAGGACCAACCAGTAGGCCTTCTCCTAGTAAACCTTCTCAGAGACACTGACATTTACACATCTACTCTGAAACACACATAGGTGTCATTCAGCAGAGTGGTGGGACAGAGTGTTGAGTAACTGAAAAATCCATCCACAGTCCTTCCAGTCATGTATGAAATGACTAGGGAGTGAGTGGTATAGAGACGAAGCTGGAAAGGTGAGGAGAAATCATGTCATGGAGACCTTGTAAGGAATGTTAAAGATTTTAGAATGAAGCTAAGAGTAAAGGAAAAATGTTTAAGAGTATAAGCTAATGCTGGTAATATTCTACATTCTCACTGTAGAGTATATTCATTCATTCCGGGCTTTAAGTGTATCTATATGATCATAATTTCTAAATTTTTATCTTTGGTTGGTCCTCTTGCATCTGGTTAATAATTTGAAAAGCTCCTTCATGCTCCTATATATTGATTTGAACAATGACGGATATGAAAGTTTGGAGGCTGCTAAAGGGCAGGACAAAGGTGTTGATGGGGCTCAGAAAAGGTAGTAGATGGAGTTGGAAGGGAAAAGATATATACATATTTTGGAGATAGAATGACAGTTTACTTTTTGGCTGATGAGATGTGGGAAGTGAGGGAGAAAGATGTCAGTGGTGAGTCAGTGATGACCCCTGGGCAGAAAGAGTTTTGGTGGATAGTGGTGCCGGTGGCTGTGCTGGGAAAACTAAAGGAGGAACAAGCTTTGTGGGCAGGATATAAAGGTAGTGTTTGGTCATTTGGCATGACACAGTGAGCAGGGCCACACAGGGGGCACCAGGGTCAATCAGAAGGCGGTGGGCGCTGGGGAAGCCTACTATGGTTTCTTTGGAAAGTACTGGATGAGGCAGGGCAAACAGGTTTAGGATTTGCCAGTTTAAATAAACTCAGCAGCCTTCGAGGGGTAGGGTTGTCCCTAGTTGACTGGTAGCTGGCCCTAGGGTGATTAGGGCAGGGGCCAGTGGCCTGGAGTGTAAGAGCCCGATAAAGCAGGTGTTTGGGAGTGTGAGCTCTGGACTGGTTGCTTTACATTTCAAAGCATTCAATGCTTTACATTTCTTTACATTCCTAGAAAGCATTCTAGGAATGAGTTGTTTATTGTCTCTAGAACTGGCTAACCCTGGGAGAGACAGTCTCTCGGTGTGCAGCAAGGCCCCAGATGTTAGAGCATCAGGAAACAGAAAACAAAAAGACATTGTTAATACAATCAACATATCTAATGGAAAGGTGAATATGTTCCAAGATCAAAATGAAGGTTAATATTTAAGGTCAAAGATACAAATTTAGGAATTATGAGCATATAGATTATCATTTAAAGCCTGGAGGGGATGAATATATTCTATGGTGAGAGTGTAGAAAAGGGTAAGAATGTCTGGAACCAAGTTCTGATAGAATCAAATAATTCAAGATTGGAAGGAGAAGAACAAATTCTCAGTTTACTGGGAATGATTAGAGAAGTAGGAGGAAGTCAGGAGTGTGTCGTCTCATGGAAATTGAGAAAGGAAAAACAAGAAGGCTCGCCCAATGAATGGCACCAAATATAAATTAACAGTACTGTAAGAAGAGAAAATATGTATGTTGTCATTCCTGATTTCTTATGTCTTCTTTTATTTAAAAAAATAATTGTTTTGTTCTTTAGATCATGAAAATGACTTTTGCAATGAGCTATTCTCTGCAATTAAGCTGCAGATTCTGTTGGAAGTTTTAAACAATTGAGATATTAACCATTATAAATAGTGGCACTTAGAATTCAAGTTTTATTTCTTATATACAACAAAAATTAGACTGAACTTTTACTGATTTCTGTATGATGACATACAATAATAATTGTTCTGTTTTGGGCTGAGAGAGATATCATCAAACATTAGACTTTAGACATGAAAGTGCTTATTATTGATTCATTCAATAATCATTCTTTGCTTAACTAAATGGTATAACCAATAGTCACAGAAACCATGTAGTTATAGAATCACATTTTTTAATTCAATTGATTTAGAAAGGTTTAGGAGTTTTAACCTAACTTCTTACATAATGTTTACTTTTATTAAGAACATTCTGCCAGGGTCACCTATGTCAGGTGATGCAAAATCCAGTAATAGGTCATCCTTTCCTTTTGTCTTTTAAGGTAGCTCATTTAATCATTCAACACCTCTAAGCGTTAGCAATTTTATATTCATATCAATTCAAAAGCTACCTTTCTAGAACTTGACACTGGAGAATTGCCTGTTTGAATCTCTTATCCTTTTGGTAGGTTCTCAAATGCTTCAGGGTACCTGTCATGTCTTCTCTCTTTTCTGTGTAGACATCCTCACGCACCTCACAGGACTATGGCATGGCTTCGGTTCTTCCACTATCTTCAATGATTTCATAAACTATAATTTATTGGTGTCTCTCTGGGGCTAAGAACTAATCTCACTACTCTAGAGGCAGTCCAACCAATGTGGAATATGACTATTAAGCTCCTTATTTTGTACACTATGTAAGATTATTGCTGGTTTGTTTATTTGTTTTTGACAGCTACATTATTGTTGCTGTTCTTGGGCTGACCTATACTCAGTCAACATTCCTTAAGTAATCTTTTGCAGACCTACTGCCATGCAATTTTCATATGCTCATTTCAGAGTTATATCTGGCTTCTGTGGAAAGATGCACAAAACTTATGTGGACTCTGTTAAACTTCATTCTGTTTGATTTCAATCACCTCTTCTATCAGTCATGTTCAGATCTTTTGAGTAATTTATCATATTATGCCCTTCCTTTTAGCTTCCTGTCAACTCCAAACTTGACATGCATATTATTAGATTGTCATACGAGCCATTGATGAATGGCAGCAATGGGCCAGTGGAAAAGCCCTTTGGCACCAGATTCCACAGTGATGTTAGTGGAAACACTAGTCAGCTCTCTCTCTAAACCAATGTCTCCTCATTCAACCAGTGTGCAAATCAACGGGCTATGCTCATATTCAGCTATCATTTTTCTATTATGCTCACTAGGCTACTGTGGGAATGAAATAAATGCTTGGTTTGAATAAAAACTCCACATTTAGTATCTTTTTGTCATTTAGTCAATAATAACCCTTTAAAAATAAGTTGATGTTTATATAAGAACGACACTTAGAACAAAAGAGGTAGAGAGATATGCAAAATCAGACAAGGATGGTGATAAAACTGGTTATAAAAATTTAGAGATCTGGATTCTCAATTTATGCTCCTCTCTCCTACCCTATTTTACTTGTAAGTTTGAATGCTTACTAAACAACCGTGGTGAAATATGGCAACATCTCAGAGAGCCGTGCCCAAACCTTCACTATATGGATTATCATTGATTTACTATTTATTCTATATTAAAATCATATTTCTTTTTAGTCAGAGCCAGGCCTCTTGATATTTGGGGCTTGAATTTTTTTAAACAGGAAAATAGAGTCCTAAGGATCTGTAGTACACTACTTTATACACTATAAATCTGTGTTGATATTACAGCTATAAAACATGTGGCTAAGCATACACTAATAATAAACAAATCATACTGCATCCTCTGAGGGAAAAGCATCAAAATAAACTATTCCTACCTAATATGGACTTTATCACCAGCTATTATTCAGTAAATATTTAAACTCCATTGTCTTTCCTCAACTGAGAAAGCTTTACTGCCTCAGCATTTCTCAAGTTGCATGAATCCCATGCAATGTTAATATGTGGTAATAAACGTCCCCAGCTGCAGTTCACTCAGATGGGATTGCCCAGAAACAACTGTTACATCAATGGTAGTTTACCAAAGCCTGGAGTGAGTTTAGTAACAGGACACATGTAAGTCATACACTAGAAACACAAGTAAAGATGAATATATTTCTGTGACTTTTCTCACTCTCTTTAGATTCCCAGACCACCATTCAAAAAACAAAAAGAGTCCTCTGCCCTCTCAGTGGGTCTTAACCCTAGCTAGGAAAGAAAATGATTAAAAATGGTCATTTTAATCATGCACAGGTTTTTTTCTTAAGTATAGCATTTACAAAAAACTTTTAAATAGTATAGATTCACAGGAAGTTGCAAAAAAATATACAGGACAGTTTTTACCCAGTTTCTCCTAATGATAACTATAGAATCCAGAAAATTGATCATTGATACTGGTATAATCCACAGAACTTATTAAGATTTCATCAGCTTTACATGCATTCATGTGCATCTGTACATGTGTGTAGTTTCATGCAATTTTACTCCATATGTAGATTCATGTTACCACCACCACAGTCAAGATGCAGAACTGTTTCATCACTAGAAACCTCACTCGTGTTACCCCTTCAGGACCATCCCTCCCCTCCCCTAACCCTTGACAACCACTAATATGTTCACCCTCTCTATAATTTTGTTATTTTGAGAATATTATGTAAATGGACTCATACGGTAAGTAACCTTTGTGACTGCCTTTTTCATGTAGTGTAATTCCTTTGAGAGCCAAACAAGTGTTTGCATTTTTCCATGTAATGTTCCTTTGTACTGCTGCATAGTATTTTAAGGTGTGGGGATACTACAGTTGGTTCACTCATTCACTAGGTGAGGACATTTGGATTGTTTCCAGTTTTGTGCTGTTGTGAATAGAGATGAACATTCCTGTACAGCATTTCTGTGAACATAAGTTTTCAATGCTCTGGGACAAATAGCTGTGAGTAAAATTGCTGGGTGGCATATGTAAGTGCATGTTTAGTTTTATATAAAACTGCCAAGTTACTTCCAGAGTGACTGCACCATTTTATAGCCCCATCAGCAATATATAAGCAATCTAGGTTCTCAGCAACTTCACTAGCATTTTGTGTCAAAACATAGTTAAGATCACAACAAAGTTGTAAATTTTTTCTGGCCAGGTGTTATTTCATATTACCTTTAAAAATAATTATATAACCTAGTAACATTGATTTAAAAAAGCTTATTGAATGTTTGAACAGGGCAAAGACATACCTCTCCTCCAGGCAGGAACCCTAGGTCTATATACATGCAGAAGCTGCCAACCCAAATGTCAGAGGCCAGGCAGGCAACAAGAATGAAACTCCCAGGAGACCGACAAGACATCTGTGCATGTGCTGGGGACTGTGCCCTGCTGGAAAGCAGAAGCCTGGCTAAAGGGAGACTCTCCTCAGGCAGCCACTCTACCCATGTTTCTAGATATTCTCATTTTTCTAAAAATAAATAAATAAAACAAAAAACCTGAATGTACAATTTAAAAATGGGAACTCTCCTAATTTATAAGTGCAGACTCAAAGTTTGAAAGACTCCAGCCTCTGCAAAACTCCTGAGGATAAACTTTGGCCGAAAGACAAGTTATTTGAACATTATCATTTAGAGAGGTGAGAAACACATTAAAAAAAATTAAAAAGGTTCAGTATCCTCAGACACCAGGAGGAGGTTATTTTAGACTAAAGGAATTTAAAAAGCCTTTATAGTATAGAACAGCACTTCTCAAACTTGAATGTGCTTACAAATTGCTTGGGGATTTTGTTAATCTGATTCACTAGGTTGAGATTTGAGCTGAGAACTGGGATTCTGCATTTATACCATACCACCTGGTGATGCTGCTGGTCCAGGAACCACTCTTTAAATAGCAAGGATGTGGATAATATTTGAGCTGAACCATGAAGGTTGGGTCATGTTTGCAGATGCAAAATGGATCCTAGTAGAGAGAATGGAATCATCAGTCATAAAGGTTGGAGACCTTGAAGACATCTGGAGAATTATAAAATCTTGTTTGCATTGTAAATAGTTACACAAAAGAGAACAGGAGATAAACCTGGAAACATGTATGTTGAGATGGGATTAGGCCATATATTGTTTATGTTCCAGATTTTGGTATCTGTGATACACATGTAGTCAGATTACTATTAGCAGCAAACATCTGTGAGTTCTATGATGCCCACCTTGCTGATAAGTGGGTCCTAAGATATAGTCATCCAGTGGCACCTGGCTGTGCTCCCTGCAGCTTATAAAATGTCCTGTCCAAAACAGAAAGGAGTGTGCACTGCCTCAGGGCTCATCAATGTCTGTATCAAAGGATCTGTCTGCTTTATCTCTCAGATGCACTAATGCTTAGAAACATAGCTGTGCTGTTTCCATGTATAAGAAAGGATATTTGCCTTCTTGCCTTTTATGGGAAAAAGATTTTTCACCTGAACTTCAAAGTCTCTCAATGACTCATAAAAACAGATACTCACTTTCTGGTTGCCAGTATTTATGTCCACTGAGTCTCCATCCCTAAGAGGATAGAACCTCACCTTCATTGTTCTTGTCATTTTTCTCTCTGTCTCCCTTTGAACAAGGAATTTACAAAAACACAGACAAACATGAAACACTTCTTTCTTTTCTATCCAGAAAAAGTCAAAGGTCACATGTTTATTAAATTAGGTAAACATCTGCTTTTAGGGGGTGTCACTGACCCACTTGCTCCACACATAATTAAAATAAGATTTCCCATATTTAAAAGTAAATGAAGAGGCAACTGAATGAATGGAAATGAATGCATTTGTATTTTAGTAGGTAGGTGAAGGAGAGAATAAAAGTGAGTCAAAAATGATCTTGCATGAAGGAGACTGAAGGGGAATCTGTGACAGGGAAGTGGGGGGGCTTGCAACAATCAGCACTCAGATATTGTCAGACTGAGTTCATACCTGTGGTGGCCAAGCTGTAATCCCAACCAGAGTTTTGCTTATTTGCAGAACCAAGTCAGGGCACACTCTGATAAGGAATCTTCGCAGGGTACAAGTCTGATTCAGCACTTCAAACAAGGAGTTTTGCTGGCTCTAGCCCTTGCCATGAGCTGGCAAGGAGCAGAATAATAGCTCCAAGTGAGAGGTGGGCAGGCAGAACTGATGGTATACAGAGTAAACCTAGCACCAGGTGTGGAACATTCTCTGGTATGCACAGGCAGGGTGATTAATTCATAGTCAAGACTGAGCATAGCTCATGACTCCTCCCAACCAGAGAGCCTATTTGGGAAACCGAGGGTAGTATTGAGTGGGCCCTTGTCCTCCAGCCCAGGCAAAGGAACTGAGATGTAGCCCCATCCACTGTGGAAAGTGCATTCCTGTCACATCAGACCTGAAGGGCTGGCCACAAGTCCTGGAAGCCGTGTGGCTCAGGGGCACTCAAGCCAAGAGATGGGTGAGCAGAACCAATAATTTGCAGTACAAAATCAGTGGCCCTGTTCAATTTGGGAAGTTGGGTAAGGGTTGGCTTGAGTTAAGACAACAAAAAGCTTAACCAGTTTGAGTTGCTTTTCCCACTGCACCGGGGCAGGGAATCTAATTCATAGCCCCATTCATCGCTGAATACAGCCTCCAGCATGTTCAACCAGGGAACCTAAGCAGAGCACATGGGATGCTGCATAGCCCATTCAACAGCCCTGTATATAGTGGCACTGGAACAGAGAGCATAGCCTGTGACTTCCCCTGTCTACAGAGCAAACTGGTGGCCTTACAATATTTCATGTAAGCTTTATGGTAGCCAAAAGGGAAAATCCTATAGTAATTACACAAAAGAATACGATAAAGAAGTCAACATACCAATACCAAAAGTCATCAAAACACACAAAAACCAGGATAAGAAACAAGGAACAACTTATCTACAAAACAACCAGGAAATAATTAACAAAATAACAATAGTAAGTCCTTAAGAATCAATAATTACTTTAAACATAAACAGTTTAAATTCTTCTCAAACTCTTCCAAAATATCAAAGAGGAAGCTTACTACCAAATTCATTTTATGAGGCTGGCATTATCTTCCTACTAAAACCAGGAAAGGAAACAACAGGTCAAGACCCCTGATGGGTATACATGCTAAAACTTCTCAATAAAATACTAGCTAACTGAATTTGGAAGCATGTTAAAAGGATCATACAACATAATCAAGTGGTATTTATCCCTGCATGAAAGGATGGCTCAACATTCACAAATCAATGTGATAGATCACATTAATAGAATGAAAGAAACTAATCACATGATAAACTCAGAAGAGAAAACATTTGACAAAATTCAACATCCATTCATGATACAAATTATTAACAATTAGGCATAGAAGGAACATATACCAACAGAATAAAGGCCATATAAAATAAACCCACAGCTAACACTTAGTTGTGAGAGGTTGAAAACTTTTCCTTTAAGACCAGGAACAATACAAGGGTGCTCACTCTCATCATCTATATTCAACATAGTACTATATAAATCCTAGCTAGAGCAATCAGGCAAGAGAAAGAAATAAAAGATATCAGAATTAGAAAGGAAGAAGGAAAATTATCTGTAGATGACATGATTTTATATATAGAAATTGTTAAGGACTCAATACAAAATTTTTAGATGGAATCAATGAATTCAGTGAAATTGCAAACTAAACACACAAAAATCAGTAGTGTTTCTATAGATTAACATTGACTTTTCCAAAAAAGAAATATAGAATTCAATCGCATTTACAATAGCATCAAAACAATAATTCCTTGGAAATAAATTTAACTTTATAAATAAATAAAACTAAGTAAAATTAAGGAGGTGAAAGATCTCTACTCTGAAAACTATAAGACATTGATGAAAGAAATTGAAGAATACACAAATAAATGGAAATGGATCCCATGTTCATGGATTGATTGAAATAATTAATATTGTTAAAATGTCAGTACTACCAAAAGCCATCTATAGATTCAAGGTAATTAGTATCAAGAGTCCAATGGCATTTTTTACAGAATTAGAAAAAATACTTCTAAAGTATATGTGGAATCACAAAAAACCCCGAATAGCCAAAGTAATCTTGAGAAAGAAGAACAACACAGGAGGCAGTACACTTCCTGATTTCAAGCTATACTATAAAGCTACGGTCACATAATGCAATACAAAACAGTATTGTACCAGCATAAAAATAGACAAATACACAAGTGAGACAGACTGGAGAACCCAAACATATATATTGTACATATATTAAACTACTATTTGACAAGGGATCCAAAAATACTCAACAAAGGAAAGATGGTTTCTTCAATAAACTGTGCTGGGATAATTGGATGACTATCCAATCTTTTTGTGACAACATGGATGGACATTGAAGGCATTAGGCTTAGTGAAATAAGTCTGACAGAGAAAGACAAATACTGCATGATATCACTTATATGTTGAATTTAAAACAACAATAGAAACAAATGCATAAAAAAGAGATCAGACCTGTGGTTACCAAAGGCAGGTGAATGGAGATGGAGGGATAGGGAATAGGATAAAGGAGGTCAAAAGTTACCAATTTGTAGTTATAAGATAAATACATACTAGGAATGTAATGTCCAACATCATGACTACAGTAAACACTGCTCTGTGATATATAGGAAAGTTTTTAAGATAGTAGTAAATCCCAGAAGTTCATCAGAAGGAGAAAGAATGAAACTGGACTCCAATCTTATACATCTCACAAAAATTAACTTGAAATGCATTAAAGACTTAAATGTAAGACCTGTAACCATGAAACTCCTAGAAGAAAACATAGGAACAAAGCTTTGAGACTTGGGTCTTGGTAATAAGTTTTGGATATAATACCTAAAACCCAAGCAACAAAGTCAAAAATAAGTAAGCAGGACTACATCAAACTAAAAAGCTTCTGCACAGCAAAAGAAACAATCAACAAAGTGAAAAGACAACTACAGAAGGGGAAAAAATATTTGCAAACCATGTATCTGATAATGGGTTAATACACAAATATATAATAACTAATATAACTCAATAACAAAAAACAAATAACCCAATTAAAAAATGAGCAAAGAATATGAACAGACATTTCTCCAAAGAAGGTGTGTGGTAGTCCACATATACATGAAAAGATATTCAACATCACTAGTCATTAGGGAAATGAAAATTAACACCACAGTATGGTATCACCTCACACTTGTTAGAATAGCCATCATCGATAAGACAAGAGATAACAGATGCTGGCACAGATGTGGAGAAAAGTGAACCCTTGTGCATTGTTGGTGGGATTGTAAATTGGTGTAGCCACTATGGAGAATCCTTAAAACATTAAAACTAGAACCACTATCTGATCTAACAATTCCACTTCTGGGAATAAAGTAACAAAAACACTAACTTGCAAGGATATCTGCACCCCCATGTTCATATCAACATTATTTATAATAGCCAAGACATGGAAATAACCTAAATGTCCATCGATGGATGAAGGGATAAAGCAGTTGTGCTAAAAATACAATGGAATATTATTCAGCCATAAAGATCAAGGAAATCTTTTTGTGACAACATGGATGGACATTGAAGGCATTAGGCTTAGTGAAATAAGTCTGACAGAGAAAGACAAATACTGCATGATATCACTTATATGTTGAATTTAAAACAACAATAGAAACAAATGCATAAAAAAGAGATCAGACCTGTGGTTACCAAAGGCAGGTGAATGGAGATGGAGGGATAGGGAATAGGATAAAGGAGGTCAAAAGTTACCAATTTGTAGTTATAAGATAAATACATACTAGGAATGTAATGTCCAACATCATGACTACAGTAAACACTGCTCTGTGATATATAGGAAAGTTTTTAAGATAGTAGTAAATCCCAGAAGTTCATCAGAAGGAGAAAATTTTATTTGTTTTTCCTTTTTTTTTCCTTTTTATTATATTTATATGAGAGGATGGATGTTAGCTGAACCTATTGTGATAGTCATTTCACACTATATGTAAATCAAACCATCATGTTGTATGCCTTAAACTTATATAATGATGAATGTCAATTATTTATCAATAAAATTGGGGGGAAAATGAATGCTTGCATCATTGTCAAAAACCATTTGTGTTTAAATGGAATTTGCATAAAGTAGCTCTATTTCAAATGTCTCAAGTATGTGATTATTTTACTTACATATTATGCCATTTTTCTTAAATAGACAAGGATAGTATAATATAGAATATTCTAATATAATTTGACAGAATTTTAAAACTACTAGAGAAAAAATATATTTTTAAACTAGCATTCCTATGAGTAAGTTTATATATTCTGCTAAAGTAACAAAACATCATTTCAATCTATACAGCCACACTATCTCAAGTCAAAATTAAACATGTAATCTGTAATTGCTCAGAGGAAGGAAAAAGAACCTTAAATGTTTTAAAGCTTGCTAATCTGAAAAGTTAATCAAAGGAAATTTTAAGACAGATCCTTTTACATGTTCTTGCTGATATACACAGGAACTTAGTTGTACATCATAGACATATTTTAAAAAAATCCTTAGTGCGTTTTTTTAAATTATCCCTTTAATGAAACTCAGTTTTTCACATGAAAGTAAGGAAAGAAGGATAGATGGAAGGAATGGAGGGTAAGGGAATGAAGGAAGGAAGGGAGGGAGGGAAGAAAAAGAAAGGAAGGAAGACTATTGCACACTCTTATGTGCAACCAGGTATGAAATTGAGAAGGTGCTATTTTAATTTTTTCTGGTTAAAAATAGACAATAGATATATGAGGGAATTTGAATATTTTTTAGATTCAAAACTGGGAAATGTTAAGTTCTATGTATACAAAACTATACAAAGCATAGAGCAGGAAAACATTGTTTTTTAATTTTACCTTGGTCAATATATACCTTTCCATCGTAAATATTTTATTGTCAGTTCAAAATAATTATTTTAAAAGATACCATCTAGACAGATTAGCTTAAATCTTGACTTGCACTTAGATCTTTAAATGTTTTCCCCTGTCATTTTAAAGTGAAAATTCAAATGTAGCCCCATACTGTTTCAGAAATGACTAGTCAAGAGACTTCCCACCACAATAAATGTAGTAAATAATATATAAAAGGCTTAATATATTTAATATATATATGCATTAGATAAATAAATACACACACAAACCACTGTGCATATCTTCCCTATGGTACTCCATATCTACTCTTCACCCTGCTCCACTCTCTCCATGCTCCTGGGAATGAATGAATGAGCTGCATCAAGGGCTCTGACTTGTCCTTGTCCTTGAAATGGTTAATGGTTCTAGTTAGTTTGGGCCAATGGCTTTTGAGGATTTCTGATGGCCTGATTCCCTCAGCCATAATCTAGCAGGGGAAAATTCACAATAACCCACAAAGACAAATAAGGTGGGAAAAATGTAAGTTGGGACAATGTTTTGTGGTAATTCTTCATACTGATTCAATTAGTCTCCTCCTAATAATTGTGATATTAATTTACGTAGGCATTTTATGTCAGCACCACATATTCTAAATGTTTTTAGTGCCCTCCAGAATTAGATTTTTATTATTACCAGCTGAGAGACTGTTGGGTAAACTCCAATGTTTGCTGCTCTGTAGCCAGCAAGGCATCTCTTTACAACTTGGAAAGCATCAAGAATTTTTAATATGTCCCAAAGGAGATGTCTTTTTAATAGGGTCCCACCACTTTATAAGATCTCACTAACCCCAAGGAGAGACCACACTTTAATATGATTCCTGGTAGATGTTAAGCTTTTAAGACACATTAAGATGTTAACTTCTCGTTTAAAACAGGAACTGTTATTTGAATATGTTGAATGCAATTGAAATCACCAACTTTAATAAAATTAACAAATTAATAAATTCAGTATTTCAACCTCCCAAATATTCACATAAACTAGTGATAGTGAGAAACACTGCCACATACACAGAAACTAAGATTCAGTACAATTTATCCTGAGTCGCCCCAACAGTGGGAGAGGGGAGATTACTCAACAGGAGGAGCCGTGAGTGCATATGTGAAGGTATGAACAGGTTTGCAGTGACACGGTGTATAATGCATGATGTATAATGTACCCAAGTTCAAATGTGGAATGTTGAATGGCAGTGGTAGGAGATAACATGGCAATGAGGAGTTACTTTTGTAAGGAATTATTTTTTAAAGTACTTGTTGACTTCTGTCTCTGGGCATTCTGCCCAACTATTCTCATTTATTCCAAAGGGCTAGTCACCACAAGAGAAGTGTAAAATGTATACTTGTAAAATACACACATTCTCAAAAAATATTCATTGAATGAACTGATCAAACAGTAAAATAATCTTTCCTACTTTTTAACTGTCAAAATTTCTTGGAAGGTTAAAATTATTTTAGGTATGAGTTTCCTGGATATTCCACATTGAGTTTAGGGGTTTTTTTTTTCTTAGATTTACTGAAGTATACTTGACAAATAAATGATAAGATATTTAACATGTACAATGTGATGATTAGACATATACATTGTGAAAGGATTCGCTCCACTGAGTTAATAACAGACCCATCACCTCAAAGATTTACCTTTTATGTGCGTGTGAGAATATTTAAGTTTTGCTCTCTTAGCAAATTTCAATTGTATAATTCAATGTTACCAACTATAGTCACCATGTTATGCATTAGATCCTCAGAACTTATTCATTTTACAGCTGAAAAGTTTGTACCATTTTACCAGTCTCTCTCTATTTTCCACAGTTCCTGATGACCACATTTGTGCTCTATGAGTTCAACTTTTTTTTAAAGATTCCACATATAAGTGATACCATGCAGTATTTGTCTTTCTCTGGATTATTTCACTTAACATAATGTCCTTCAGGTTCACCCATGTTGTTACAAATGACAGGATTTCCTTTCTTTTTTAACGTTGATTAATGTTCCATTGTGTGTGTGTGTGTGTATATATATATATATATATATATATATATATATATATATATATAATATATAAAACATAACATAATATAATATTAATTATATTAATTATCTTATATATATTATTATATTAATTATATTATATTATATTAATTATTAATTTCCTGAATCCATTTATCTGTCAATGGACACTTTCATTGTTTCCATACCTTCCATATTCTAATACGCAATGAACATAGGAATACAGATTGGATATATTGCATTTAAAAACATTTTTTTATTAAGGTATGATTGGTATACACTCTTATGAAGGTTTCACATGAAAAAACTATGTGGTTACTACATTTACCCATATTATCAAGGCCCCATCCATACCCCAGTGCAGTCTCTGTCCATCAGTGTAGTAAGATGCCATAGATTCACTATGTGCCTTCTCTGTTCTACATTGTTCTCCCCGTGATCCCCCACACCATGTGTACTAACCATAATACCCCTCAATCCTTTTCTCCCTCCCTGTCAACTGGCCCTCCCAAACCCCTCCCATTTGGTAACTGCTAGTCTCTTCTTGGAGTTTGTGAGTCAGCTGTTAATTTGTTCCCTGGTTTTGCCTCCTTGTTATACTCTACAAATGAGGGAAATCATTTGGCATTTGTCTTTCTCCACCTCGTTTATTTCACTGAGCATAATGTCCTCCAGCTTCATCCATGTTGTTGCAAATGGTAGGATTTGTTTTCTTCTTGTGGCTGAATGATATTCCATTGTGTATATGTACCACCTCTTCTTTATCCATTCATCTACTTATGGACACTTAGGTTGCTTCCATTTCTTGGCTATTGTAAATAGTGCTGCGATAAACATAGGGGTGCATCTGTCTTTTTCAGACTGGGCTCTTGCATTCTTAGGGTAAATCCTTAGGAGTGAATTCCTGGATCAAATGGTATTTATATTTTTAGTGAACCTACATACTGCTTTCCACAATGGTTTAACTAATTTACATTCCCACTGGAAGTGTAGTAGGGTTCCCCTTTGTCCACATCCTCATCAACATTTGTTGTTGTCTGTCTTTTGGATGTTGGCTATCCTAACTGGTGTGAGGTGATATCTCATTGTGGTTTTAATTTGCATTTCTCTGATGCTTAGCAATGTGGAGCATCTTTTCATTTGCCTGTTGGCCATCTGAATTTCTTCTTTGGAGAAGTGTCTGTTCAGCTCCTCTGCCCATTTTTTAATTGGATTATTCGCTTTTTGTTTGTTGAGGTGCATGTGCTCTTTATATATTTTGGATGTCAACCCTTTATTGGATCTGTCATTTATGAATATATTCTCCCATACTGTAGGATGCCTTTCTGTTCTATTGATGGTGTCCTTTGCTGTACAGAAGCTTTTCAGCTTGATATAGTCCCACTTGTTCATTTTTGCTTTTGTTTCCCTTGCCCAAGGAGATATGTGCATGAAGAAGTCGTTCATGTTTATGTCCAAGAGATTTTTACTTATGTTGTTTCCTAAGAGTTTTATGGTTTCATGACTTACATTCAGGTCTTTAATCTATTTTGACTTTACTCTTGTGTATGGGGTTAGACAATAATCGCGTTTCATTCTCTTACAAGTAGCTGTCCAGTTTTGCCAATACCAGCTGTTGAAGAGGCTATCATTTCCCCATTGTATATTCATGGCTCCTTTATCATATATTAATTGACCATATATGTTTGGGTTAATGCCTGGACTCTCTATTCTGTTCCACTGGTCTGTGGATCTGTTCTTGTGCCAGTACCAAATTGTCTTGATTACTGTGGCTTTGTAGTAGAGCTTGAAGTTGGGGAGCGAGATCCCCCCACCCCCCACACACTTTATTCTTCCTTCTCAGGAATGCTTTGGCTATTCTGGGTCTTTTGTGGTTTATATGAATTTTAAAACTATTCGTTCCAGTTTGTTGAAGAATGCTGGCGGTATTTTGATAGGGATTGCATTGAATCTGTAGATTGCTTTAGGCAGGATGGCCATTTTGACAATATTAATTCTTCCTACCCAAGAGCATTGGATGAATTTCCATTTATTAGGGTCCTTTTAAATTTCTCTTAAGAGTGTCTTATAGTTTTCAGGGTATAGGTCTTTCACTTCCTTAGTTCGGTTTATTCCTAGGTATTTTATTCTTTTAGATGTAATTGTGAATGGAATTGTTTTCCTGATTTCTTTTTCTGCTAGTTCATAATTAGTGTATATGAAAGCAACAGATTTCTGTGTATTTTGTACACTGCAACATTGCTGAATTCAGATACTAGTTCCAGTAGTTTTGGAGTGGGGTCTTTAGGGTATTTTATGTACAATATCATGTCATCTGCAAATAGTGACAGTTTCACTTCTTCTTTACCAATCTGGATGCCTTTTATTTCTTTGTTTTGTCTGATTGCCATGGCGAGGACCTCCAGTACTATGTTGAATAACAGTGGGGAGAGTGGGCATCCCTGTCTTTTTCCCAATCTTAGGTGAAAGGCTTTCAGATTCCCCCTGTTAAGTATGATGTTGACTGTGGGTTTGTCATATATGGCCTTTATTATGTTGAGGCACTTGCCCTCTATACCCATCTTGTTGAGAGTTTTTACCAAAGCTGAATGCTTTTTCAGCATCTATGGGGATGATCATGTGGTTTTTTCCTTCTTTTTGTTGATGTGGTGGATGAGGTTGATGGATTTTTGAATGTTGTACCATCCTTGCATCCCTGAGATGAATCCCTCTTGATCATGGTGTATGATCCTCTTGATGTATTTTTAATTCAGTTTGCTAATATTTTGTTGAGTATTTTTGCATCTATGTTCATCAGGGATATTGGTGTGCAATTTTCTTTTTTTGTGATGTCTTTGCCTGGATATGCTATTAGAGTGATGCGGGCTTCATAGAATGCATTTGGAAGTATTCCCTCCTCTCCAATTTTTTGGAAAAATTAAGGAGAATGTGTATTACATCTTCTTCAAATGTCTGATAAAATTCAGCAGTGAATCCATCTGGACAAAGGGTTTTGTTCTTGGGTTGTTTTTTGATTACCAATTCAATTTCGTTGCTGGTAATTGGTCTGTTTAGATTTTCTGTTTCTTCCTTGGTCAGTCTTGGAAGGTTGTATTTTTCTAGAAAGTTGTCCATTTCTTCTAGGTTATCCAGCTTGTTGGCATATAGGTTTTCATAGTAATCTCTAATAATTATTTGTATTTCTGTGATATCTGTAGTGATTTTTCCTTTCTCATTTCTGATTCTGTTTATGTGTGTAGATTCTCTTTTTCTCTTAATAAGTCTGGCTAGGGGTTTATCTATTTTGTTTACTTTCCCAAAGAACCAGCTCTTGGTTTCATTGATTTTTTCCTAATGTTTTATTCTTCTCAATTATATTTCTTCTCTGATCTTTATTATATCCCTCTTTCTGCTATCTTTGAGCCTCATTTGCTCATCTTTTTCCAGTTTCAATAATTGTGACTTTAGTCTATTCATTTGGGATTTATCTTCCTTCTTTAAATAGGCCTGGATTGCAATATACTTTCCTTTTAGAACTGCCTTCTCTTTGTCCCATAGAAGTTGGGGCATTGTGCTGTTGTTGTCATTTGTCTCTATATATTGCTTGATCTCTGTTTTAATTTGGTCATTGACCCATTGTTTATTTAGGAGCATGTTGGTGAGCCTCCATGTGTTTGTGGGCCTTTTTCCTTTCTTTGCACAATTTATTTCTAATTTTATACCTTTGTGATCTGAAAAGTTAGCTGGTACAATTTCAATCTTATTGAATTTGCAGAGGCTCTTTTTATGGCCTAGTATGTGGTCTGTTCTGGAAAATGTTCCATGTGCACTTGAGAAGTATGTGTATCCTTCTTCTTTTGGGTGTAGAGTTCTGTAGATATCTATTAGGTCCATCTGTTCTAGTGTGCTGGTCAGTGTCTCTGTGTTCTTACTTATTTTCTGTCTGGTGGATCTATCCTTTGGAGTGAATGGTGTGTTGAAGTCTCCTAAAACGAATGCATTGCATTCTATTTCCTTCTTTAGTTCTGTTAGTATTTGTTTCACATATGCTGGTGCTCCTGTGTTGGGTGCATAGATATTTATAATGGTTATATTCTCTTGTTGGACTGACCCCTTTATCATTATGTAATGTCCTTCTTTACCTCTTGTGACTTTCTTTGTTTTGAAGTCTGTTTTGTCTGATATAAGTACTGTAACATCTGCTTTTTTCTCCCTATTGTTTGTATGAAACATCTTTTAGTCTGTGTATGTCTTTGGGTTTGACGTGAGTCTCTTGTAAGCAGCATATAGATGGGTCTTGCTTTTTTATCCATTCCATTAATCTCTGTATTTTGATAAGTGCTTTCAGTTCATTTACATTTAGAGTGATTATAGTAGATATGTACTTATTGCCATTGCAGGCTTTGGTTTCATGGTTACCAAAGGTTGAAGGGTAGCTTCTTTAGTATCTGTCTAAGTTTAACTCACTTATGCTATTATAAACACAGTGTGATGATTCTTTATTTCTCTCCCTTCTTATTCTTCCTCCTCCACTCTTTATATGGTAGGTGTTTTATACTGTACTCTTTTGTGTTTCCCTTGACTGCTTTTGTCAATAGCTGATTTTATTTTTTTGTTTAGTTAGTATTTTATTGGTCTGCTTTCTTTGCTGTGATTTTATTTTCTCTGGTGACATCTATTTACCCTTAGGAATACTTCCTTCCAGAGAAGTCCCTTTAAAATACCCTATAGAGGTGTTTTGTGGGAGGAAAATTCCATCAACTTTTGCCTATCTGGAAATTGTTTAATCTATCCTTCAAATTTAAATGATAATCATGATAGATACAGTATTTTTGGTTCAAAGCCCTTCCATTTCATTGCATTAAATATATCATTCCTTTCTCTTCTGGCCTGTAAGGTTTCTATTGAGAAGTCTGATGATAGCCTGATGGGTTTTCCTTTGTAGGTGATCTTTTTTCTCTCTCTGGCTGCTTTTAATGTCCTGTCCTTGTTTTTGATCTTTGCCATTTTAATTATTATATGTCTTGGTGTTGTCCTCCTAGGGTCCCTTGTGTTGGGAGACCTGTGGGCTTCCATGGTCTGAGAGACTATTTCCTTCACGAGCTTGGGGAACTTTTCAGCATTTATTTCTTCCAGTAACCTTATTATGTGAATACCTTTCAGTTTGGATTGATCATGCAGTTCTCTTAATATTCTTTCATCCCTGGAGAAACTTTTATCTCTCTCTGCCTCAGCTTCTCTGTATTCCTGTTCTCTGATTTCTATTCCATTAATGGTCTCTTGCACTTCATCCAGTCTGCTCTTAAATCCTTCTATTGATTGATTGATTTCTGTTATCTCCTTCCAGACTTCATCACTTAGCTCTTGCGTATTTTTCTGCAGCTCCATCAGCGTGGATATGACTTTTATTTTGAATTATTTTTCAGGAAAATTGGTTATAACTATCTCACCAGGCCCTCTCTCTGGCATTGTTTGAGTGATTTTGGACTGGCCTTTTTATGGTGATATAAGTACCAAGTTTTCTTGATTAGTGTGGCTTTGTAGTACAGCTTGAAGGTGGGGAGCATAATCCCCCCAGCTTTATTTTTCCTTCTCAGGATTGCTTTGGCTATTCAGGGTCTTCTGGATCCATAAGAATTTTAGAACAATTTGCTCTAGTTCATTGAAGAATGCTATTGGTATTTTGATAGGGATTGCATTGAATCTGTAGATTGCTTTAGACAAGATGGCCATTTTGACAATATTAATTCTTCCTATCCATAAGCATGGGATGTGTTTCCATTTATTGCTATCTTCTTTAATTTCTCTCATGAGTGGCTTGTAGTTTTCAGAGTATAGGTCTTTCACTTCCTTAATCAGGTTTATTCCTAGGTATTTTATTCTTTTGATGCAACTGTGAATGCTTAGTTTTCCTGATTTTTCTTTCTGCTAGTTCATTCATAGTGTATACGAATGCAACATATTTCTGTGTATTAATTTTTTATCCTGAAACATTGCTGAATTCAGATATTAGATCTAGTAGTTTTGGAGTGGATTCTTTAGGGTTTTTTATGTACAATTCATGTCATCTGCAAAAAGGGACAGTTTGACTTCTTCCTTATCATTCTGAATGTCTTTTATTTCTTTGTTTTGTCTGATTGCCATGGCTAAGACCTCCAGTACTATGTTGAATAGAAGTGGGGAGAGTGGGCCTGCTTGTCCTATTCTCGATCTTAAAGGAAAAGCTTTCATCTTCTCACTGTTAAGTGTAATGTTGGCTGTGCATTTGTCATATATGGCCTTTCTTATGTTGAGGCACTTGCCCTCTATACCCATTTTCTTGAGAGTTTTTATCATGCATTGATGTTGAATTTTGTCAAATGCTTCTTCAGCATTTATGGACATGATCATGTGGTTTTTATCCTTTTGTTGGTGTGGTGGATGATGTTGATGGATTTTCAAATGTTGTACCATCCTTGCATTAATGTTTGTTCATCCCTGGAATAAATTCTATTTGATCATGATGGATGATCTTTCTGATGTATTTTTGAATATGGTTTGCTAATATTTTGTTGAGTATTTTTGCATATATTTTCATCATGGTTATTGGTCTGTAATTTTCTTTTCTTTTTTGTGTCTTTGCCTGGTTTTGGTATTAGAGTATTGCTGGCCTCATAAAATGAATTTGCAAGTACTCCCTCCTCTTATACTCTTTGGAAAACTTTAAGGAGGATCGGTATTAGATCTTCTCTAAATACTTGATAAAATTTAGCTGTGAAGCCATCTGATCTAGGAGTTTTGTTCTTAGATAGTTTTTTGATTACTAATTGGATTTTGTTGCTGGTAATTTGTCTGTTCAGATTTTCTGTTTATTTCTGGGTCAGCCCTGGAAGGTTTTATTTTTCTAGAAAGGTGTCCATTTCTTCTAGGTTATCCAGTTTGTTGACATAAAATTTTTTGTAGTATTCTCTCATAATTCCTTGTATTTCTGTGGTGTCTATCATGATTTTTCCCTTCTCATTTCTGATTCTGTTTATGTGTGTAGACTCTCTTTTTTTCTTGATAAATCTGGCTAAGGGTTTATCTATTCTGTTTACTTTCTTGAAGAACCAGCTCTTGCTTCCATTGATTCCTTCTTTTGTTTTATTTTTCTCAATTTTATTTATTTATGCTCTAATCTTTATCATGTCCCTCCTTCTACTGACTTTGGGCCTCATTTGTTCTTCTTTTTCTAGTTTCATTAATTGCGATTTTAGAGTGCTCATATGGGATTGTTCTTATTTCCAGAGGTAGACTTGTATTGCAATATACTGTCCTCTTAGCACTGCCTTGGCTGTGTCCCACATATTTTGTGGAGTTGAATTATTGTTGTCATTTGTCCCCATATGTTGCTTGATCTATGTTTTTATTTGATCATTGAGCCATTGGTTATTTAGGAGCATGTATTGTTGTCATTTGTCCCCATATGTTGCTTGATCTATGTTTTTATTTGATCATTGAGCCATTGGTTATTTAGGAGCATGTTGTGAAGTCACCTGTGTTTGTGGGATTTTAAATTTTCTTTGCATACTTTATTTCTTGTTTCATGCATTTGTGGTCTGAAAAACTGGTTGGTCCAATTTCAATCTTTTTGAATTTACTGTGGCCTAATATATGATCTATTCTTGAAAATGTTCCATGTGCACTTGAGAAGAATGTGCTGCTGCCTTTGGGTGTAGAATTCTGTAGATATCTATTAGGTTCATCTGTTCCAATGTGTTGTTCAGGGCCCCTGTCTCCTTACTTATTTTCTGTCTAGTTGATCTCTCCTTTGTAGTGAGTGGAGCATTGAAATATCCTAGAATGAATGCACTGCATTCTATTTTCCCTTTTAATTCTGTTAGTATTTGTTTCACATATGTTGGGTGCATAGATATTTGTAATGGTTATATCTTCTTGTTTGATTGACCCCTTTATCATTATGTAATGTCCTTGTTTGTCTCTTGTGTCTTTCTTTGTTTTAAAGTTTATTTTGTGTGACACAAGTGCTACAACTCCTCCTTTTTTCTCCCTATTAGTGGTATGAAATATCATTTTGCATCCCTTCACTTTTAGTCTGTGTATATCTTTCGGTTTAACGTGAGTCTCTTGTAGGCCGCATATAGATGGGTCTTGTTTTTTTATCCATTCAGTGACTCTATGTCTTTTGATTGGTGCATTCAGACCATTTACATTTAGGGTGATTATTGATTGTTACGTACTTATTGCAATTGCAGGCTTTTGATTAGTGGTTACCAAAGTTTCAAGGTTAATTTCCTTACTATCTCAGAGTCTATCTTAACTCACTTAGTATGCTATTACAAACAATCTAAAGGTTCTTTTTCTCTCCTCCTTTTTCTTCCTTCTCCATTCTTTATGTATTAGGTATCATATTCTGTACTCTTTATCCATTGATTGATTTCAGGTAGCTGATTTAATTTTGCATTTTCTTAGTAATTAACTGTTCTACTTTCTTTACTGTGGTTTTGTTACCTCTGGTGACAGCTATTAAACCTCAGGAACACTTCCATCTATAGCAGTCCCTCCAAAATACACTGTAGAGTTTGTTTGTGGGAGGTAAATTCTCTCAGCTTTTGCTCATCTGGAAATTATTTAATCCATTCTCAAATTTAAATGCTAATCTTGCCAGGTAAAGTATTCTTGGTCCCAGACCCTCCTGCTTCATTGCATTAAGTATATCATGCCACTCCTTTCTGGCCTATAAGGTTTCTGATGAGAAGTCTGATCATAGCCTGATGGGCTTTCCTTTGTATGTGGTCTTATTTCACTCTCTGGCTGCTTTTAATAGTCTGTCCTTATCCTTGATATTTGCCATTTTAATTTTTATGTCTTGGTGTTGTCATCCTTGGGTCCCTTGTGTTGGGAGATCTGTGTGCCTCCATGGCCTAAGAGACTATTTCCTTCCCCAGATTGGGGAAGTTTTCAGCAATTACCTCCTCAAAGACACTTTCTATCCAGTTTTCTCACTCTTCTTCTTCTGGTACCCTTGTAATACTAATATTGTTCTGTTTGGATTGGTCACACAGTTCTCTCAATATTCTTTCATTCTTAGAGAACTTTAATTCTCTGTGTTACTCAACTTTTTTGTATTCCTCTTCTCTAATTTCTATTTTATTTATCATCTCCTCCACTGTATATAATCTGCTTTTAAAACCTTCCATTGTACATTTCATTTCTGATACTGTGTTCTGTAATGATTGGATCTCTGACCAGAATTCATTCCTGAGTTCTTGAATATTTTTCTATACCTCCGTGAGCATGTTTATGATTTTTATTTTGAAATCTCTTTCAGGAAAATTCATGAGGTCTATTTCATTTGACTCTTTCTCTGGTGTATTTATAATTTTGCTTTGAACCAAGTTCCTTTGACATTTCATATTTCTATATGGTGCCCTCTAGTGCCCAGAAGCTCTTCTCTCTGGAGCTGTTCAGCCATTGTAGGAATGTTGGGGGTCACAGGGGAGCGATGTTGGTGCCTGGTGGGAGGAAAGAGCTGTTTCCTCCTTTCTGGCTGTGATCCCTGTCTTCATTGCCCAAACCAGTGGGCCAAGCACACAGGTGTAAGCCTCTATGCTTTGTGTTTGTAGCTGCTATAGGCAGGGCTTCCCTCTGGCTAGGCTGACGCCAGGGCAGGGTTTGCTGGTTTTCCTGCCAGGTGCCGGCTGGTCGGGAGGAAGGTGTAGCAGGCTGCATATCATGGAGGGGGGCCTTGGAGCCTCATAGCCAGCCAGGGGGCTGGAGCACCTGCAGATCATGAAAGTTCCCAACCCTGTTCTATTCTGTTTATTCCTTTCTCCAGGTGTATGCAGCTTGGTATAGCCCTATTTCCTGTTGCTCTTTCAGGATTAGTTGTATTAATTGTAATTTCGTATTATATGTGGTTTTAGGAAGAAGCCTCTGTCTCACCTCTCATGCCGCCATATTTAATCCCTGATATATTGCATTTTAAAAAGAAAATAAAATGCAGTGACTATTTAATTGAAATTGCCTTCAGTCATGTAACTTCAAAGGCATAGCAAAGTTTCTAAAGTCACCTTAAAATCACCAAAATAATCATTGAAAGGTGTGTGTAGATTCTTGAACTTTCCATTTTCTTGTTTGCATCTTTTTCTGAAAGTAACAATTTCAATTCTAAGCCATGTTCAGTGTTTTGAAATGAAGGGTTCTCCCAGTTAACCAGCAACAAACTTCCATGGTAACATTCCCAACCCTGGAAATACTGACTCTTTCCCTATGGCATTTGCGTAATGTGAGTTTCTCTCTCCCTCCTCTCTATTGCCTTTTCATTATTAAGGCTCAGTTTCAGTATACTATCCTCCAGGAAAAGTGCCCTGACGCCTTAGACTATATCAGGAGGCCCTTGCCTGGCTTGTTAATGTCCCATGCATTTAAACATTAGTTGCGACTCCATCATTGCCCCTATCATGTAGCTTGATGATCGTTTGTATGCTTGTTTTCTTACTAGACTGTGAACTGTTAAAAGAAAGAATGTGTTTTATTTTATTTTTTCATATTCCCAGTACCTAGCATGTTCTTGGTTACTTAGTAATTGATAAATTATTTGTTCCATAAATGAAAGGATCAATGAATGAATTTCACTTTTTCATAATAAGACAGTGCCTTAAATAGCTGCCCAGTTGAGCCTAAAACCCCAGCAGAATAACAAACCCTGAAAATTGTCAAAAAACAATTCTGGCATCATCGCAACAGTTAAACCTTTCTGGAAGCCATCAGTTCTGGAAACAGTCCTCAGGTGTTATTGCGCCTGAATACAATCTATTCTTCATTCCCTTTTAGCAGTTTTTTATTACTTTATTTTTTAAAATACAGCTTTTGTGGTTTATTTTAAAAGGTATCTTGCCAGCAAAGTAACACTTTGATTAACTCTTGCTGACTGTGGTTCTCATATGACCTGAGAAACTATGAATGTGATACTAGGGAGGTTTCATAATTAACTGATTTAAGATATTACTCCACTATGCCATATCCTACTTACAGAGCATAATGGATTCATGTTTTCTTTTACCCAAAGAATATTGTGAGGAAAGTATCACAAAAATATAGTAGTCTCCTGCCTGGACTTCTTTTTCATGTCTTAAGTATGGCTGGGAATAAGTGAAAAAATGTAGCTAGCATTGTTTCTCCAGTTTGGCCTTTTCTTTCCGACCCACCTTCAACCTTTCTGTCATGTGCATTTGTTTCTGAGGAAGCCCTCCCGGGTTGCATTCAGGGATCGGGATCCCTTGCTAGCTTGTCTTTCTCCAGTCTGTACCACAGGCTCTTTGCTTGTCCATCATCACTGGGACCCTTGACACACCTGACACATCATGAATCTGATTCCATCACTCCAGGCTTTCTGAGCCGGCTACAAGAATGTTAGCAGGACTAATCTCATAAGTGAATTTGTTCATTGGAAGAGGAAGATTAAGAAAAATCCAAGGAGTTACACTGTGACAGCTATTTTTGTCCAATTCTATAATTCTATTGTTTTCCCATTTTCTCTCTGCTTAGTGGGGAATAATGTGCTGTTTCATGGCTAATTATCAGGGACTCATTTTGATCCTGAATTACATTACATATATTCTTTAGTCATCCCTGGTTTTGATATGGGATTTTGCAATGAATTTCAGGATTTTTAAAGTAGAGTTTCCACTTCTAGCCTGTCTTAAACACATTTTCTTACTCTTCAGACATCTTGAAATATGAATCTATAAGAGATATATAGGTACAAAGGCTATGATGTGGTACATGGTGGCTGCTTCTGATATCAAAATACATTTGTTCCCTACCTAGTCACTTACTATCTGCATGATTTTGATCAGTTCTCTTAAAATATCTTTGGTTAGGTTTTAATATCTTAATTGGAGCTCATAATTCTTGCTTTGCCAGTATTGCAAGTTTTATAACATTTTATGTATAAAATTTGTTCAAAATATTCATTGATTTATTTAACAAATACTGATTGATTGCCAATTCTGCTTATTACCCTGTGCCAAAAAATACTGTTCTTATAATTTTATCTTCATTAACATTCAAATTTTTACCCTCCTGGGCCAACAGTCTGGAAACATTCTTCCTATTGCCAGGAAGAATTTCTTCAAATTGCTAACGTATCATAAGACATATGCTGAGATGGTCCACACATGTGACTCAGTGATAAAATGTTTTTTGCTACCTTCATGAAGCACTCATTTGTTTTGTGATTGAACAATACCCTCCATACAATATAATCCATCTAGAATCTCCAACATGGAACAAGTCCCTGATTCCCTATTTCAATAGGACTTCATATATATACTATATTATTTAGAGTATTTGCTTTACCTTTCTATATCTTCCAACAGACCTAGGACAGCAACTGCTAGGCATGGTTCATGTTTGTACTTTTGTATGTAGACATAAAGCACACTTAGAAATAGTAAGTTCAAAGTAATTGTTTTTAAGAAGTCTCATTCAGGACTCCTTAATGGATAATTTCAATAAGTAATAAAGTATGGGCCACTAAAATAATTCCCGACCTGAAGACACAAATTCACTTATCCCCTGATTTTTCAAATGTTGCAGAAGTATATGCTTTAAATTTCACCAAAATGTCTTTAAAATCTTCAACTGGATAATTCCATTCAAAATATAGCTTGTCTCACATGTATTGATCTTACAACACTGAACAGTACAAAACAAATGATAAACCTGCTGCATATTTTTGTGATAATAACTGTTGAATCTAAGCCTTTACAGTAATAATATTTCCAGCTACCCCAGAAACAATATATTTTTACTATTAAAATGTACTGCCTGGTATTACAAATTTCAAATATGGTAAACTACATGAAGTTATTTATCACACCTTTAATGATTGAACATATTTGTGAATTATGTTAATTTTGTAGCTTTTTATGCCCTGGAAAGGTTATCACAAATACAAATTTTATTGCTAAATAAGGGGAATAATATGGGTCCTTTTTCAACTTGTGTGTAACCCCAAGTGCAAAGAACAGGCCTGCAGGCCCACTGCTGTCCTGCACAGCACTGACTGGAAGGCCCAGGGTGTGAAAAGCAGAAGGGTTTTGCCCTTTGTGAAGCTGGTCTGCATGAGGAAGAGTTCAAATGGGGTTTGTAGCATGTTATTCTCATCAAACTATGCAGGGATTTCATCTCACAGATCCAGGTAATACAAATAGATGAATGGTGGCAAAATTCCTATTGCCCGTTACACTGCAAAATGTCATTTACTTTGCAAAGTGGGAACTGTTGAAGCAGAGTTCACTGCATTTTAGGTTAAATTTCCCCATGAGGGAGTATGAGGGAAACCCCAGGCACGCTGAATGAGCACACCCTTTCCCTGTGAGGGCATCTCGCATTTCATAGGGAAAAACAGGTAAAGTATGGAAATGTATTTATATTGTTAACTTTTAAGAAGATTTGCTGTACTTTTACATTTGAAAATTAAATGAAGCATTAGTGACTTTATAGTTAGTATTTTACAAACTAAATGAATGTAAGTGTAGGTCAGGGCTGTTGACAAATTTAAAATAAAGTGGTTAAAAGTGAGAAAAAGTTATTATCCAACATCCTCTTCTGGGGATTTTTAATTGCCAGTTTTCTTTCTGATTTTCTGAACCATCAAACTGAATTGACAGTGAATTACAGAGGATAAGAAGCAACATTACTCTTTGATATAAAGGCATAAGGATGATTTTAAAAACCAGAAACCATTTAGAAGCTAACAGTATGTCCAAAGTGGCCAAGGATAAACAGTTGTTGGATTTCTTTGTCAAAATTTGAGAAGTATGCAATAGCATTCACTGTAAGCCAAAAAAGTTTTCTGAAGCTTTTTTTTTTCACTGTCCTTCCTTTATAATGGGCAGCTTCTGAATCACTCGTTCTATAACTCTTCTCTTAAAAGAAAGTTTCATTATAGCAAAAACCTTTTACTGAAAGTAAAGCAGATATCTTTCTGGGAAACTAATTTTGCAGGAGTACCAAGTGAACATTTATGTAGACTGACATGGGTTATTCTGTGAGAAAGAACCCCCAAGGGCATGTGGGTGCGAGGTATCCCCAGAACCTTAGACGCGTTTTGGGGGACAGCCCAGCACATCCTCACTTGGATCTTCCTAATCATGAACATGAAAAGATTCTTCACTTATTTAGTTCTTTTTTGGTTTCCTTCTATTTTCACATTGCTATTACATAATTTTTGGTAATATTTACACCTAAGTATTTCTCTGCTTTGGGTGCTGATGTAAATGAGACTGTGTTTTTAATTTCAAATCCCAGTTGTTTCATGATAGTATGTAAGAAAACATCCTGCAACCACTCTATCATAGCTCAGTAGTTTCAGGAGTTTTGTTCATTGATTTCTTAGGATTTTCTACATAGACAACTATGTGATCTACGAAGACACTTTTCTTTCTTCATTTCCATTTCATATGCCCTTTATTTCCTTTTCTTATTTTACTGCATTAGCTAGGTCTTTCAGTTTGATGTTGAAAAGAACGGAGAGGAGACATCCTTGCCTTGTTCTTTATCTTAGTGGGAAAGCATCTAGTTCCTCAACATTAAGTATGGTGTTAGCTGTGAATTTTTAGTAGATGTCTTTATCATGTTCAGGAAGTTCCCCTCTATTCTTAGCTTGCTGAGGGCTTTTGGCATGAATGAATATTGATTTATTGTGTATTTTTATACTGAAAATTAATTTTTGTACTCTTTACAATTATAGGATTATAGGTCATGTAGTAATTATAACGCATATAAATACAATAATTTCTGGGGGTTTTTTTGGAAGACAGCTAAGCAGATTTTGTCATAACCATCTGAGAAAAATATTTTCCTTTGGAATGTACTCTTTCTTCCAAAAACCAAAATGGAAACCATGGATTTGAAGAAAAGGGAAAAAGCCCTTAAAAGTTTAATTTGTGTTAAGCATTCATAAAGATAATAATGGCTATGAGAATCTCCCATCATCCACCACCCATCACAATTGTTAATCATTTTCTCTAAGTGCTTTTCCATTTGGCAAATGCTAGCTTGTTAGCTCTCAATGGAAAGGAACAGCACATCCTCTACTTAATCACATGAAACATTTAAGCAAAAAGAGACACTTTCACCTATAGGCAAGTTGTTCACTGAAATATTGAATTATTTCTAAGATGCATGAGCTTTTAACTTCATAATCAAAGAATTGGCTCTTATTATTATGACATAAATTCAACAATTTTTAACCTTTCTCTTTATATGTCCTCTAAAGTCCCCCAAAAGAATATTAATTAAAAAGTACACTTTGGGAAAAGTGAATTGAAATAAAATATGGCCAAACTGTATTTCTAGACTTTCACTGTATCTTCAGCTTGGCTGCTGTTTTTTTCCTGCTTTGCTTAGGTCTGCCCTTAGGTCTCAGTTTTGACACCTGAACTTCTTCACCATCTCCCTGACTCTAGGTTCCTCCTGTTCTTGGTTCTGACTCTGAAATATTATATCAGCAACTTGGCCTGAGGCTCTGCTTTGCTCCTCTGTATCTACGGGTTAGCTTGCCTATCATTTTTACAAAGGACTTTGAAACCATGTATTTCTATACCTCTCTTACCATAAGACCTAGAAATGATTCTAGGAGTCCCCCTTGCTCTTCAGTGTCCTTTTCAGGACCTTTCCCTTCCCTCCTTTCTAAACCTCCCAGCTCTGAATTTCATGTTATGAAACCCTTTTTTGTTGTATTATTTATTGACCCCAAGTCCTTTCCTCATTCGTCAGTAATTATGGCTCCTGTCAAGCACTCTCCCTGACTCAGTTCTTTGTCACCTCAATATTCACTTGGTTCTTTGAATCCATTTCTCCAGTGATCTAATCTTCATTGTTTGTCAAAACCTCACCCCCATTATCACAAAACCTTGCCTTTGCCATTATTATAACTGTGACTTAGAACTACAGTCGCCTGACCCAAGCTGTGCTTGCTTTCAGAGGCAGGAACTGAGATCACCGGTGTCAACAGACTGCTGTTTGTTTCAGGAACGCTTTGCCAAGAAAGATAAAAATCTATAAACCAATAAGTTACTTTATTGTTTTCTGCAGGAAGTTCATGCAAATCAAAACACCTGTGTGAAAGTCACCTCATGTGGACAAAAATTTCCCTAAAACATTTCTTACCTAGTCTTGCTTCAAGACCCTACCTTGTTTTTGTGTATCTATCCTAAACAATTATGTCACAAATGTTGCTCAGTTCCCAGTTCCCAGCCTTGAGAAACCCAATTTAAGTCCACACCCCTACCCCTATAAAGGTCCTTTCTTCATTTCCTCCTAATGAAACCCGGCTAAGACTCTATCTAGGTTGCATTCTCCCTTACTGCAAGGAGTTCCGATAAACTTAGTTTTGCTTTCTTAACATATTGCTGGCGATATTTTGAAGATTTTAACACAACTCATGCATGATGTTAATTTCAAGCAGTCTCTCTGACCTTATTACCAAACACTGCTTCCGTACCAACTCCATCAACCCTACAACTCCCTGGAAAACTTAAATCCACTGCTCTTACCAATAATCACTTTCCTTCACCACCTCTTGTCCCTATTCTCTCTATATTTAACTTAAATTCTCTGATCAGTCATAATCACTCCCTTGTATACACCCTCAACATCCTAGCCCCTTACCTATGTCGTCACACTGACTTGGAAAACCAATACCACCTTTCAAATCTAATTTCCCCTCCTTAGGGCCTCCACCCTTGCAAGTGAGCATGGCTGGAGAGACACACTCCTGTGGAGCAGTTTCCTTTTAAATTTCTCACTCAGAATTTTAAGTTGGCCGTTGCTCTTGCCTGGAGTGCGTTCTCTGTTGCCTCAGTTCATTCCCTCTCCCACATCCCTCTTTCCAAGCTTCTCATCCTTCTTCAGGGTTCAGACATCCCGTGCTCACTCAATCAATGCTTAATTTCACTGAGAAATTTGAAGCAATGCGAGGAGAAATCCCTTGAAGCTCCCAGCATTTGTAACAAAATCCTTCCATTCTTCCTATTATTACAGCTGAATTTCATCTTCTCTTCTCCCCTTTCAATTCATTCATTCACACCATTCTACAAACACACTGTTATTTCTCCCATTAAAAATCAACCAAAGAAGCCTTTCTTACGTCCCCATCTCCCTCCAGCTACTACCCGTTTCTCTGCTCCTTTCTTAGAGGTTAGCTCATTAAAAGGGTTATCCATGCGTGCTATCTACACTTCCTTTTTTTCTATTATATCTTAAATCCAGTCCAAATGGACTTTAAAATTCAATGCTCCTCAAGACTTTTCCATATTACTAAATCCAATGGTTGCTTTTTAGCCTTCATCTTCTTTGTCAGCAGCATCTTACCAATTATTCACTTCCTTGAAATACAGGGCGATACATCCTCCTGGTTTCCTCCCTTCTTTACTGGGTATCTTTTTAGTCTTATTTTCTGGTACCTCCTCCTATCTCTGAATGCCTGGACCCTTGATTTTATCCATGTTCATGGCTTTGAATATCACTTAAATTAATTTGACAATTACCAAACTTACACAGTCAGCTAGCATCATCCCCTGAGCTACAAATTCCCACACCTAATTGTTGACTGAACAGTCTGACTTGGATATTCAACAGACATCTTAAATTTAGCATGTCCAGACTGAACTCCACGTCTTCTCAAACCAAGCGTGTTTCTCTCACAATCTTTGCTACTTCAGTTAATGGAAAATTTAGTTTCTTATGCCGAAAACCTTAGGGTCTTTTAATTTTTCTCATTTTCCTACTTTATATTCACTAGTTAGCAAATCTTGATTTTATCTTCAAAGCATATCCATGGTCTGACCATGTCACTGCTAGTATCCTGGTCCAAATCAGTGTCTCTCCTAGGTTATTGCAACAGCTTTCTAACTGGCCTTGCTGCTACCATTCTGATCCTGTATCTGTCTCAACATACCAGGCCAGAGTGATACTGATAAAGCAACATCAGATTATTTCTCTCTTCTGGTCAAAACTCTACAAAGTTTCCCATTTCATCAGAATAAGAGCAAAAACCTTATAATATTTTAAGAGGTCTGTGTGATCTTTCTCCCTCAATGTTCTGACCTTGCCTCCTCTTTCTCTGCCTATTGATCACTTTGTTCCACTTAGTCTAGATTTCTTGCTGTTCCTCAAACATGCCCTGTACCATTTCCTACCTCAGGAAATCTGCATGTGTTATTCTACTTTCCAGGAATGCTATTTCTCCAGGTATTCAAGGCTCACTCCCTCATTTCCTTAAAATCTTGCTCAAACATAGTCATCTTAGACCTCCCCTTATCATCCTTTTAAAAATCTCAATGCTCATTTCATCCCTACAATCCTTTTTCCCCACTTTTTTCTGTATGGTTTTTTTTTTCCTGATTTGTTATTCACTGACCTTTTGCAAGAATCTAAAAGTTTGCCTAATATATACTAAGTATTTGGTTAATTTTTGTTGAATGAATAAGTGCGTAGAAATTAATGCTGAAAATTTATACTTATTTAGGTTTTAGGCACATTTTTCACAAGTTGTACTCTCATATATTTTTAATCTGTTCAGGTGTTTTTGGCTTCCTTTCTCAAAATATACAAATCACTTAAATATTACTTCTATTATTCACAGTGCTTTAATATCTCTTTGTATGTCCTATAGAGTTGAATTATGATGCCTCATTATTTAATGAGAAGTCACAAATCAGGTCATTAACACATTTCTCAACTCTTATATTGATTAAGTGAGCCAACTTCAGAAAAGCCGGAATAAAAGGATTTCCATGCCAGAGCCCAGTAGATCATAGAATCACTTTGAATGAAATACTGGGAAATTTTGCACACAATGAAAGAGTAAAAGTTTCATCTCCTACAAGTAACATTAAAGTAAATGCACTTAGGAAGAATTATTTCAGGCATTTCCAAAGGACACTTTTATGAGGAGTTGTTGATCAACGTTTCTAGAGTATTACACTGGGCGGTTTCATTTCCTATCTCATTTCTTCTTTTAAAAGTAGTAAATAGCTATGATAATTCTTATTTCATCATGCCTGTCACAGGTAACAAGGAATAATCCATCTTGTTTTCATTATTAAATACGGGTACTGAATATTGAAAGGCTAGATATAACAGCTCTGTCAAAGTCTTGCTGCTACCAGGGTGGTAATTCATCTGTGAGTAATGGCTGGTTGTGAAAGAAACACGTAAGGCTTAAACTCAGCTTCAACCAAGATCTTGGTTTTTTTTCCCCAAAACATAACTCTAGTGTTTCTCACAATGTGGCTTATGCTCCTGTGATTCCAAGTACAATGATTTTAGGTAGTGAGGGACAGACACACTAAAAGTTAGCATCTTCACTGTCATGTATATAAGAAATAGTACTCAGCAAATACCACGAAGGTCATAACGAGAATGAGTAAAGTTTGGAAAAATCCTTCTTATTGGATTACATCACCAGCAAATAACCTAAATATCATTTGGTTACAGAATGCTCAGATAAGTTAGTTCCCTTAAAGAAAAAGGGGTGCTACCTGGCATCCACTCTCCAGAGAGAATACTCTTTAAAGTATCTGGCTCCTCATGAATGAATAAATAAGCAATAACGAGCAAAGTACACATTCGACAGTAGCACAATTGAAGACCTACCACGTTGTCTCAGTTTTCCTATTCCAGACCATTATCTGGCTCCTGCTAGTAACACTAAGAAGGGAAAAGTAGTTGTCATTCTTCTCTCCTTAAAAGTTAAATACACACTCTGAACATCCTTCACTTTTTTTTTTTTTATGTATACAGTTGGGGTTTAAGGCTGCCAACCTCCAGGAAGTCAAAAATTCATACATAACTTCTGACTCCCGGAAACTTAACTACTGCTAACCTAGTATCAATTTTATGTTAGTAAATGTTAAAATAGTCTAGTATCCTTATATAGCTTATACATTCATGATGTACCAAATTCATCTTAATTTTTAAAAATATTTTTAAGCTATGTGGTTCATTTGTGAGGTTTTTTTTTTAATTGTTACAAATTGCCAGAGAATTTACCAGTAAACTTATTGAAAAATATCTGGTATAAATGGACCTCCTTAGCTCAAACCCATATTGTTCAAGGGTAAACCATATATTAAAGAACAAATATAAAAATGTATCTCCCAAAACAGAATCCTATATAGAGTCTAATCATACCCATACTTTTATAAGTTCAGGATAAAAATGTCATTCTCTTGTTTTCCAGTTCATTATCAAATGGCATCAAATACTTTTATCTTCCTTCTATAATGACTGCCGTCAAAGTAGAACTTAATACTTATATTCTCTCTTTGGATATTTAGGATACCATTATTTTGCTTACTTTTACACTAAAATTGTGTTATTCTTCTAGCCAATGTTTAGAACACAACGTGATAAAGGAGGAAGAAAACAAGGGATTGTTACTAGTCTGGGCTCAGTACTTTTGCCTCCACGTCTACTAGCTGCATGATTTTGAGCAAGTTAAATTATCTCTTAGAAAATTATTTTTTTCATGGGTAAATTATGAAAAAGAATACTTTATCATGGGTTTGTAGAGAGAATGTGAAATTATGTCAAAGTATTTCATAAATTGTAAAGTGTCATACAAATGTTACTTTGTGAATAAATGTGTTTTGGTAAATTACAAAAATTATCTTGAATGTATTTAATTTACTTCAGATAGAATTTTACATTTTTCTTCTTTTGATTTTAAGAATGTTTTACAAAATAATGGGAAGTTTATTTCTTAAAATGCCTACTCAAATATGCATACTTATTACAGACTTGCTGACCCTATTTCTGGGTGAAAACATTCTAAACCTTTCCAAAGAACAATAAATCTCTGTTGTTACCTGTGTTGGATTAAAAGTTATGAGACTAGGTTACACTAATCTCATAGACATAACATGAATATTTATCATTCTAGATGCTTAATTATATTCAGAAGTTTTATTTATTTTACTTGCATGTAAATATATGGGTTTTGAAGGCAATGAGGTATAGGGTATATATCTGTCACAGAGCTCTATTACGGTAATCCGTAAACCACATCTTTATGAGCACTACTGGCTTACACATTAGTTAACATTTTGAAATTGTGTACACCTAACAAATGAGTGTGCTGTCTAATCGTACCACTTCAATGTTGCCCTCTATTTCACCTCATCTATACAGCTGGGCATAATAATAGTATACATCTCAAAGTGGTGTGTTCACAATTAAGTGAGATAGAGCAACTTTGAACAATTAGAAGAAAACATAGATCTTCGAGTTTGTGGGGATTTAATTAAAAATACATAAAGGACCACACCAACCATATAAGAAAAAGTTCAGGTGGGGATTAAATTAGATAAAATCTAATGCTATGTTAAAAGTTAAGCAATGTATTAGGAAAAATACTTCTGGAATACACAGCAGGCACAGGGGTATCATGAAAATATATTAAGAAAATACACAAATCAATATTGAAAAGATATTTTTAAATATCAGCAAATGATGTGAGCAGAAAATTAATTGATAAAGAAACTCAAAAGATTAATGAATATGTGAAATGATGCCCAATCTGAGAAAAATAAATACACAATAAAAATAACCCATCAGATTGCTAAGCAATAAAAATTTAGATATTAAAGCTTGACAAAAATGTATAGAAATATGAATTTTCTGGAACAGGGTTTTGAGATATTAAATGACACAGCTATTTTGGAGAGGAATTTGGCAGTAAAATAATACAATAATGCATGTTTTTATGATCCAATCATCCTCTTCTAGATAAATGTCCTAGAGAAACTATTTTACCTATGCAAAGGAAAACATGGGACTACTAGAAAATTCACTGAAGCACTGGTTGTAAAATCAAACAATTTCAAAATAACCTTCGTATCTACCAAAAAAGGAATAGACATGTATGTGCTGTCATATAATAGCAAATGGGAAATGTATCTATCACATGTATGGGTCTATCTATACCTATCTATCTCTCACATGTGTGGAACTCAAAAACAATGTTGGTTAGAAAAAATGATTAATGGAGTGTAAAATTATTTGTGAATTTTTTAAAAAGCATACACATAAGATGCTATATGTACATGTATGAAGTATGTGTTGGAAGGACACATCAGTTTCAAGATACTGAGTTTCCATGGGCTGGGGATGGGAATTGGGTGGGGAACAGGGAAAAGTCAGAAAAAAATTAATTAGTCCACAGTTAGATGATTATGTGCCACTTGCATCAGACTGTGATTAATATTATCAATCCAACCTTTTCAGATTCCATGTATAGAAAAGAAAAAAGGAAAAAAGATAAATCTAATTCAATGAGATTATATATGCAAAATATTGTTTAGTACATCACAATTAAAATTTTTCATACCTTTTCCTATAAAGTTTAATTGAATTCAGTTCTGACTTGCATTTTTCAGTTTCTTAAACTTTACTATTTTCTCTGTCCTAACAGACTTTCCAAGTTTCAATGAGATTATAAACCAATATAGGTGGGAAATACGGTGAATTCAGAAATCAGATTATTGTGGCAAAATATTACTGTTAATACCTGAGTGATGACGATGTGAAGATAATAGCATGAATATTGACATTCCCTGGAATCTGAAATTTATTTCCTAAGCTAATTCAATATCTTTGTGCTCAAAGAGCCTCTAAATTTCACTTGTCCTGCCTCAGAATGTAAAGATTAAATATGTGTTTCTGAGAAAAAGATGAGTCAGGTAAACACTTTTAGTCCTTTGAAAAGTGAAGACTTTAACATCGCACTGAAGGTCTTTCTGATTTGGTAATCATAGCTTGCCAGCTTTTAGCGTCTAGACCCATGAGCTCCAGAGCCGGGACCTTTCACCCTGGGCAAGAAGCACACTGCATAAGGGTGATGGTTCTTTGTAAGCATACTGGGTCAGCAGTGGGGAGAAAACACTTCCTTGCACCCCTTTTAAATTTCTTATTTTTCCCTCTAGTTTTAATAAAGATCCTCTTGATCTATGCCAGAAAGTGTACAGGGACAGTTTCCCACAGAGTGCCAGCAGATACTTAAAAACTGTTCTGAGAGACATAGAGAAGAAAATGTTAATGCTTTACAGCAATAGACTTACTGTGCATTTCATACTTTTGCACCCTTGTATATAATGGGTTATGTCCCAGTAATATCCCAAATGTAGAATTATGGAATTTTATCTATTATATAATTTAGCCAAATCTTTACATCAATGTAGTTAATTGTTTAAGATTACATAGCATATTTCTAAGACTTCACATTTGAAGTCCAGTGTTTTTCTACTTTGCCATACAACTACTCAAAAATATGTTGACATTCACCCTAAGGAATTAAAAAATGCTCTGTGTAAACAGACACACACATTCATAGGAACTGTTCCTCTTCATATAAACCAAAAGTTTCATCAGCTTAGGATGGAAACTTAGCTATCTTGTCTCCAAAACATAGGCAGATAAAAATTTAAATATTGTATATTAGCAACAAACTGAGTTATTTGAAGCTCCCAAACATTCCTGGAAGGGACTTCTTTGAGGGAAAGAATTAAGTTATAGTAATTTTTCCCTCTTCAAAACCTAATACAATGCCAGGCTCCCATTAGGGATTCTATAAATGCCAGATGAGAATAAGCAAAAGGAAGGAAGATGAGTTTGGTGCCCCTGTCTTTCTAATGCTTCTGACATGATTCCTGCTAGTTCTTTGCTCAAACCCTGGACACCTGCTTGCTGCCCCTTACAGGTCTCACCTCAGGGAGGGAGGCCTGGTCCATATTTAGCCCTTTTTTATAAGACACTTTCTCAAGCAAGGGCTTTGCTTTCTATGTTCACTAGTTATGACACATTGCCAAATTTTGACCCATTCCTTAAGATCATTCAAATGAGACCCACACTTTTTTTTTACTAAGCAGGTATTACTTGGATTATTGATACTCTATGCACTGATATAAAATTGCCTTTACCATATATTGATTGATACACGCTTTCACTTATTTATTATGTGTCAAATTGCCAGGCACAGTGTTAGATTTAGGGGTGAAAGAGGTGAACAAAATATATGTTTGATTGAACAGAGTATGCCACTTGATTTAGGGGACATCATACTTAGCCAGAGATACATATAAATATCCATACAGGGAACTAATTTTTGGTAAGAGAAAAGTCTTTAACCACAGGGTTTAGTGCTATGCAGGACAGCTGACCTGAAAACCATTTCCCTTTGGTCATAAAAGAAACTACATAAAAATATTCATGTCTCCACTAATTAAAAAATGTACTGAAGACCTCATATTTCAGGCACCGTGCTTGGCATTTGGGGTATGCTTACTGAATGAGACACATTAATTTATACCTTTAAAAGTCTGCCTATAACTCCAGGAGACTCTGAAGTAGAAAAGATTGTTTTCAGTGTGATAACAAGAAAATTTGATAAATTTTTAGTCAGTGGAGAAAACAACAGCCTGACACTAGTCACTAAAAAAAAAAAATGTCAGAAGCAATTCCTGGGGAATAGGTGTGACTATATGAATGGCTGAGTCTTTCAGTGGAAGGCCCTAAATTTCAATGTCATTCCTTTCTCACAATTTTGATAAGTTAATAACAAGAATGCCTTAGTGCTTTAATACAGAACTAATTTGGATTGAAATTTTGATATATCTGTCTTCGATTTTAGAAGGAAAATTCACAACATTCCATATTGGTAAGCATCTGTATATATTTCACTGTAGTTTACATGCTATTTGTGTGAAACATTTAAGTGGAGCTCGTACTCAGTCATGGCCCACAGTGGTACTGCTTGGAATTCCTTCTTGCAACAATGTTTGTCCCATGTGAGGGAAAGTATGCACTGCAGCTGTGCCTTACTTGGAATGTGTGGTCTTCCCTTCTCTGATTTTCCACATTTATTCCTGGGGTGATAGAACACAGGAAAAATAAAATGTCTAAGATATATGGCACAGGGTATGGATAGGAAATAGAGTGCTCCAAAGTTATTAGGTAAATTTTGGCACACACTAGATTAATATGATAATACCTCCTAATCAAGAAAGCACCCAATCAAAACACTGGGTAGAGGGAATGAGACAAGAACAAAGTGAGAAACCAAAAATTAATTAGCAGAACCTAAAAAAGATTCAAAATTGGATGAAGGCTGATGACACCTCTAAAGATTTCTAACATTGATTATAGAAGAGAAACTGTAAGTTGATGTCACAACTTCATGCACCAATTTGGTGGAAAGGAGAGTATTTTCCCTTCAATTGATTACCTATAGATAATCAGAGTATCCTATATTCACTCAAAAGTTCATCAAGTAAGCAACTTATCCAAGGTAACAGAAGATGGGCCTACAAGAATATCTCTTTAACATTTTTTCCTAACAATGGAAATGATATTTATTATCACCTTGAAAGAAATGATGGAGTATTGTTTTAGCTTAAGACAATGGGGAAGCATTGTTCCTTTAGTCATCATTATTCCTTGAATATTACATGTAATCTTGACTCTCCTTGATTTTTCTAGTTCTTTCCCCTTTTTATTGAGACATCTAAAGTTGTATCTCATTACCTAAGAGTTTTTCTTTTGCATTCAATGTGATTCAAAGCCTCAGTCAGGTATGGGCTTCAAAGTTGTCTACTGCACAAAAAAAGTATACAAAATGGACCAAAACTTAAAGAAACATATTTAAGCTAAGATATATACAGCATTTCAAAAAAAGGTATGGGCAAATATATGTCGAGCAAAAAATACACAAAATAAGGAAGAATTAACAAGATAATAATGAAACATGGTAGAACTTAAGGTTAGAAAAGAGAGAGAATGATAAAAAACACAATTTTTGATGAAGATATGAGAAATAAACTTATTATACCAAAAACAGAAAATTCCAACATACAGCAAAATCACTAAATAAAAGTGGAACATCACAAATAACGATCGGTATGGGTGATGCAAATATGCCTCTCTCAGCATTAGGCAGATCCAATGGATCAAAATAAATACAGAATAGATAAAGGACAAGGGCTTCTATTTCTAGTAATATGGTAGCCTAAGATTACATAAAATTCTTTCCAGTTGGAAAGCATTAAAAATGCTGGATAAACTGTAAAACATTCTTGTAGATGAGTATGAGCTTGAAACAAGGATGGAAAAATCCCAGGGGCCAAACAAATAGAAAACTGGTTAAAAAACAAAACAAAACATGTAACCACATGTTTTTCATGTGAAACCTTCATAAGAGTGTATATCAATGATACCTTAATAAAAAAAATCACGGAAGAAAAAACACATGTAAACTGGTGATGATCCTCTTGCTGGGGAGGCAGTCACTCATCTTGGTAAAAAAGAAGCTTGCATTTTGAGGATTGTGTGGAGCAGGGAAACAAATCATTAGTTTTAAGATAGATTCATGTTTGAACTGAAGACTCTGGATAGAGTTGGGACCCACAAAGAACTATACAATGCAAACTTGCGTAGTTTCATTTCATTAAGGAAATGTTACCGAAAGAAAAGGTTGTCTGAAAGAAACCCTATTTGCCCTGACTTGAATCATAGGTATGGACAAAGGTCTCCTCTGAGAGTTTGTATTCCCAGTCCTGTCACTGTAAGCAGCATGACTAAAATTGACAATATTTCTACCTGGCTGGGGTCCTACGAGTTGAGCAATTAACATAAAGTGAGTAACACATCTAAATACACAGGACAGGAAAACAAGCTAAGAAGACAAAACACAAAATTTTAAGACATCTGAGGAAATAAATCACCATGAGCTAATGTTAGCAGAAAAATTAAGAGAAGAATAAGAACCATACAAACTTGAGCTAATGGAGTTTCAGGCTATAGACCAGACTGCCCAATAAAAAACATAATGTAAGGCACATATTTAATTTTAAATATGTTTAGTAGTCTCATTAAAAGAATAAAATAAACAGATGAAATTAATTTTGATAGTTTACTTAATCCCAAGTATAAAGAATATTATTATTTCAACATATAATCAATAAAATTATTCATTGTATTCTTTTTTTTATACTAAGTCTTTGAGATCAGTGGGCTTTTACACTTCCAGCACATTTCAATTCAGACAAATCATATTTCAAGTGTTGAATAATAAATAGCTCCATGTGGCTTGTGGCTGCCGCACTAGATGGAGCAGAAATAAGGCTAAAAGTAACATTCCAATTATTAAATACATAAAAAATGTGACAACAGTATGAAAGAATATAAAAGTAAACAAAACTTCAAGACATTGAAAGTACATTAATCAAAGGTAAAGTTCAGTAATTTAGAAAAATAACAGATTAGAAAGAGCTGAAGAGAAAAAGATGTGTTAGAATACCGCATAGCAGAAATTATCCAGAATGCAGCAGCAAGAGAAAAAGAAAGAAAAAGAGAGAAGATAATGAAGATAAAGAGGGCTCAAGATAAATATAACTATAATCATAGATGAGGAAAATAGAGTAAGAGAAAAAGAATATTTGAGGAGATCATGCCTGAGAATTAATGAAGGATTGTCAGAAATAATGGAAGATATGAAACTTTTAGATTCAGAGAAACAATGAATCTCAAATTGAATAAATAAAATGCTATGCCTATACATATCTAATGGATCTACAGAACAAGAGAAGAGAGAAAGAACATCTTAAAACCAACTATAGATAAAGACAGATTGCAGTTTATCCTTGTTATTTGTGACAGCTATGTTCTATAAAGTGGCTAAGGACACTGAATTAGCTCATATGGAACCACAGCTCCTAGAGGAAATACAGTTAGGTTCCTGTGAGCCTCTAGTCATAACCTTTTCATTGACTGATCAATATATAACCTTGTTAAAACGTGTGTTTCTATTTAAAAATACACTATTTAATATATATTTCTTACAAATAATTATTTGCATGGTCTTTCAACGATGTAATGCCAGGAGCTTAGGAGACAATTTATGTTATACATTTGCCAGTGTCCTTATAAAAGAAGCCAGTACCCCCAGCATTGAAAACCTGCTCTCCCATATAATGCTTTTCTTGCTTAATACATAACAGACATTTAAAAATTCTTCCACAGCCTACTAATCTTCAGAACCTGCCAATGTGTACATTTTTTATGCCATATCACCTCTTGAAACCTGTGAGCTAGTCAGCACTAGCCAAGAAGGGCATTACATTTCTCACCCTTAGGTAATGTGACTGTAAACTTGTTTGGCTCTGTTTATAAAGAATAATGTCCGCTATGATTTGTGTGTGTGTGTGTATGCGTGTGTGAGGGACCTTCTTTTACTAGGTATTAAGACTTATTTCAAAGATATATAATTGAGCAATGTGGTAATGTAGCATAAGTGACCAAATGTTCAATGAAGGAGAGAAAGCTCATGATATTTACAGAAATTTAGTATATGTAAAAGCTGGTATTTCAGGTGAGTGGGAAAGGATATTATATTTAATAAATTATGTTGGCACAATTGGCTACCACTCATCTGGAAGAAAATAAGAGTTGAACACTAACCTTATACAACAAATTACAGATGGATCACTTAAACGTACAAAAATAAAATTTTAGAAATAAATGTTAAATATATCTGCAATTTCAGGGCAAGTGAGACTATTGTAACTGAGCTCATAAAGTGAGCTTCCTAATTCCGTCTTTGGAGAGTAATGAGTTTTTGAGAGCTTGCTCCTGGCTGCGTGGGGACATCCGGCTCACAGAACTGGACCACGCCTCCCAACTCTATTGCTCTTCATTTATGTAACTGTATTTGTAGCCAGTTGCACTGAGTTATCAAAAAGTCTCCTATAAACAAGTCTTATAGTTTATTTCAAACTATAAAAAATATTATAGTTTGAAATAAAATTATCCATCTGGGCCAGCCTTTTGGGGTAAAGAGTGGTTAAGGGCCTAATCATGCTTTTATAGTACTGAAATACCTTTGAATTATTGCTGATATCACTGAAAATAAAGCAAGGGTAATAGCCCTGAAGCCTTGTTGCGTCGTCACTCTGCCTAGTTGCCTAAGGGAGCAAGTGTTCGATCAGGGCAGCAAGGACACGCACCATCTACTTCATCCCTCCAGACGGGAGCAGATCCGTGCTGCTGCTGCCAGACTGGGAATTAACGAAGGACCTAAAGACTAATGAGGAAAGGAACATAAAGTAAACAACACAGACCTTCGGTTAACTTTTTTAAACTTGTGCTTTCAAAATATTTTGATAGAAACAGTTGACCGATTTCAAATACCTGCAAAAATTGCCTATTTACATGTGAAAGACATGTTTTTATTTTTGGTGAAAGATGCCAAGGAATTTGAAATTTATAGGAAAGACAAATCATCCATGAGCATCTAGAAATATATTTGTTTTATTAGAAGAGCATTTTAAAACAGAGATTAATTCTATTTGATGATGCAAATACAGTACAGGTGTAGAGATCCAACCAAAACTTTTGAAACATTACTCTCTGCAAATTAATACTCAATATAATTGCTTGAGATGACATAAACATGAGTGATGAGAACCTCTGAGCACTTGGCAGCTTATAACAGGGGCTGAATCCTGCAGAGGTGGTCACAGGAGAGCTTTCTGTCTGACAGAGGAGTCAAATCTACTTAGTGTCCGACCGCCTGACTTCAAGACATTGAAGTTTCAACATATAATATAATACAAGGCATTATAGTTAACTTTGATTCAATGAACTCAGTACAATGAAACCTACTGAATCACAGAAGCTTTCTTATTTTCTTGTTCTCACTTTATGCTTATGGGATCCATAATTTCCATTTTAAATCCTATTCTGAATGATTTTGATCCTTTCATATCCTTCCACCTATAGGATTTTTTTTTTCCACAAGGATGTTCTTAAATCTCAGGTCACGCTTTTAAATTTTCATCTGTTATACACATGTATTTTCTTCTAGAAAAAGAAATAGAAGTATGGAAGCAGTAAAATGTTATATTCTGGGCACTGCAGTTCAACCAATTTCCTTGCAAGTATGAAAAACTGCAGTAAATAACACTAATAGAACTTTATCAACTTGGATCTAAAACTGGACTTATTTGAATTAAAAAATCATCAGTGTTGTTCTGTAAATATCTTTCAAGTTCACTTTAAAACAGCTTTTGGCTATCTGAAATACAAACGTGTAATATTATCTACTTTTCCCCCCAGGTTTATAGATGTATAATTCACAAATAAAAATTATATATATTGAAGATGTACAACTTGATACTCTGATATACACAAACATTGTGAAATAATCACCACAATCAAGCTAATTAATGTATCAATCACCTTACAGTTACCATTTTCTTTTTTCTGTTGTGAGACTACTTAACATTTACCCTCTTAGAAAATTTCAAGTACGCAATATGATACTGTTGACTGGAGTCACATTGCTGTACATTAGGTCTTCAGAATCTTATTTGTCTTGAATATACCCTTAACCAATCTCTCCATTTCCTGCTGTCCCAAGCTGCTGGCAACCACCATTCTATGTTCTGCCTCTGTGACTATGACTATTTTAGATGCCACATGTGAGATCATGCAGTCTTTGCCTTTCTGTGCTGGGCTTAGTTCGCTTAGTATAATGTCCTCTAGGTTCATTCATGTTGTCACATATGTCAAGATTTCCTTCTTTATAAAGGCTTAATTATATGTGTGTGTGCGGGTGCGTGTGTTTGCACACATATCTTACATTTTATTTATTCATTCATCTTTTCCATGCAGCTAAACTATATTCCTAAACACCTCAAATTAGGAACCATGGGACTAAGCTCTGGCAAATGTGAGCAGGAAATTATATAAATTCTAGGCCTGGCAATAGAAATTTCCTGTAGCGATTCTCCATTCTTCCCCTTCCAAGACAAACTTGGAGGGAGGCCTCATGTTGAAGATGATGGTGACATCACATAGGAAGACTCAGGGTCCTTGGATGATGGAACAGAGCTGTCCTCTGCGAGAGCCAACTACACAAGCACAGGAAAGGACTGTACTCAGCTGAAACGTGGGTGTTTGGGAGATAGCCTATAGTGATTAATGTGAGGACTGATAGCAGAAGCAGTTTAACTAAGGGTTTGCACTCTAACATCAGACAGTCCGAGCATACATTTTAGTCTGTTTCTTCCTATCTGTGACTTTATATTAATTACTTAGCATCTTCAATTTCCTGAGGATAAGAGGATGTATGTTAGCAATGCCTAACTGACTGTACTTTTTGAGACAAGTAGGTCCTGAAACATTTGAGCTATTATTGCTCTTTTTAGAGTTGTTTCTACATTGCTAAATTATTTCATCAGTTGTTGCCAAGATTCTGTTTTTTTTTGATGAACAAAAAATATAAAACACTAAGTCTCCTAACTGAACACTATTAGTTTACAGAGGATGTGCTGAAATATATAATCTCTGATAAGGACAAGGAAAGTAACTATCTTCAAGCTACAGAGTCATACAAACAGTTCCCAAGTCAAATTTTATGGAAATAAACAACAGACAAGTCTATGGAATTCATCTTCTGGAAAGGATAATACAGTAGCATGTATCTCTTAGTCAGAGCTCATTAATGTTTTGGTTACCATAGAGATTATAGAAATAAGTTTTATCAACATTTTTTTGCAGGGTAGTAAGTGATGCTCATTAAAATTTTCAGATATTTCCTGTATAAAGTTTTCAAATGTTCTTTAACATGATTATACATGATATAATTAAAATATTTTGTCAACCTGAAGATTTATTCTAATTAAGAAGTTTAAAGATAATTTTTTACAGTAAACTAAAGATTTTAGAGGCTATGTAAAAATAAACATTGCATAAGACTGCTTACAGACATTATACATGGTACACCAATCTACAGAAGAATTTCAATGAAAATGTTATTTCAAAAACAAAAAGCTTTATTCTATGCAATCCTCTTACTTATCAAGCAGGACACAGAGGAGTTATGCTAAGTAATTGGTTTCTCTGTCTGCCAGCCCAAGAGTAGAAGTTATATTTCATTATTTTGGGAAAAGCAGCAAACTATTGTAACTTTAAAAACTTGGAGGCTCTATATTCTGTTAAACATTATTTGTCAGTAATCTCCTAGGATTTCAGGACATTTATCACTTAAATGTGTAAATATTATAGTTTCCACAAGAAGTTTTTAATAATATTTTTCAGATATACTATTTACATTAAATGAAACTACTGACAAGATTGACAAATGTAGAAATAACTGTAGAATTTGTTGATGGGTACATGAGCTTTAATTGTACAGTTCTCTGAGGCTGAAAATCTCCTTAACCAAAAGTTTAAAAGTGATGAATCTACATAAGCATTTTTGCATTTGTTTGATTTCCAAGTGGTGTAGGGTGATAGAAAAAAATACTGAGTAACACAGATAATGAATAACTTTGGAGCCCTAATTTACCTTTCTTCAATCTCATAAATCATTTACATATACAATACTGTATTATTTTAAGAATCAAGTATGACTTAGGTGTTTAAAGGCTTTATTTCTTAAGACAGGTGTTTGGGACATTTCTTTAACAGAATAAAGAAACCTTTTGAGACCTATCCCAAAGTTTCTGATGAATCCTCAGAGACTCCTGACAGAGTGCTGAAATGGACAGTGTGACAATTATTATGTACCTAATATTTCACTTTTGAGTAGAAGACAAGTCAGGTCCTCAATAATAAAACTTAGCAGGAAAGTAGATAAAGCTCTCCTTACATATCAGAGATTCCCAAGATTTCTTCCATGGAAACTAGTTCCAGTGGATATTTATATCTATTATTGAGACATAAAAGGGCTCTGTGACCAAGTAAATTTGAGAAATTCTAAGATAAGCAGGTTTCTGTATTGGAGAACTTCCTCAACTCTTTTAATACACAAAATATATTTAATCTCTTGTAGAGTCTCTTGTGCACATAGTCATGTTCAAAATTACTTGATCACATAAAATCACTTTTTTCTCTGCTATCCCTTAGAATTCTCCAAAGCACAGATTTTGGGGAAACATATGAATTTACAATTTTGTAATTATAAGTATGTAATATTTTCTTTCTCTTACTTTTAGCATCAAAGAGAAAAGATTTATCCTAGCGATTGCTTTCATGATTTATTCAAAATAATTTAGCCTCTCAGTCATTTCTTCTGCTTGTAGAAAAACACTTTTTAGTTTATTAATGAAGGTATGTTCCTCTGTTAACCTTTTTTCTTCATCCCCCTTCATTTCTGGTTTCTCTTTTTTCCAATCCACTTTACCAATTGCAAGGAGTGATGACCAGAACTTGCAGAGCTTTCAAATGAAGAAAGATGTTTGTATGGTGGTGGTGGTTGGTCATGGGGGAGTGGGGGACAAAAATATGTTCTATTTCTTTTCCAAAGTCCCAATTATTTCCCAACTGTAATGTTGTATTGAAAGCTTAACATAATATTTTCAGTCAATCTCTGATTCATTTCTTGGGCTGTAACAGAGAGCTCAAATTCCATTGCATTGGATTAAGTCTTGGGGCAATTTTTTTCCCTGAATGATTCATATGTTATTACTTACATTCAATATTACTGTTTCCAAATTGTTTGCTAAATCTGCTAGAATTTTAATTTACAAGTAGGAAAAATAAAAGTCTTGAGATAAAGAATCTCTTTTAACATTCGATTACACTTGAATATATCTTTTTTAATATTCCAGAAAACCACTAATTCTCTCCAAAAAATGTTACATTCCAGTTCACCAGCAAGCACCTATTTAGTAATTAAAGAAGTAAAATAGAGACTCTCTAGCTTCTAGCTTATTATCATAATATTCTTACATGAAATTTTTGCACACATTTTATTTAGTTTAAATATTTGACAAAAGAACATGCTAAATTCATTGATTTGTTCTTGATATTTGTCCTCAAACCTTAAACTATTAGCAAAATTATACTATTTAAAAATTCTTTCTGTGTTTAAAATGTTTTCAACTTTGTTTTAATTTCTTTTTGCTGAATATAATAGGTTTAAAATCCTCATTTTAACAAAATTCATCTGTAGAATGCCCCAACATCTGCAATACATGAATGAAAGGACAGAAGAGGTGTACGCTCAGGTCTTCATGCTCACAGGCTGGATGACAGATCTTGGAATGGCCTGTTTAATCAAGAGAGGAAGATGCCAGATGTTTCATTATTGTAGCAGCCACTGCTAATGACAGAGGAAGGTATTGGTATTTACCAGCTGAAGTTTTCTAACTGCCAGTCTGATGAGTCAGAGCAAATCAGCACCTGTGCAGAGATGCACAAAGACCCATCAAGCTAGGGGATGTGTTTGAGTTAGAGATATTGAGTGACTATATAGCAAGTTTACTTCTTTTACATTTTAGTAGTGTGCATTTCATGGGGAAATACAGGCTAGGAAGGATGAAAGAACAGAGAAGAATTTGAAAAACAAAATTAAGGTAACCAAGAAGGCTTTTGTCAATGCTTCTGTAATTTGGTTCTTTTGCAAAATGGATCCACACACTCAGAAAGATCTGATTGGGTAGACTTTGCTGTTGTTTACCTCCTAACCATATCATTGTTGGATCTGAAAAGAAATGTATTCATCTTTCTGGTCTTAGTGAAGAAAAAGAAAATCTTCCAGGCAAATATTGATTTAAAAGTTTTTATCAGAGTAAAATAAGGACTGTAATCTCTCCCGTTCTTCATGATTGTTTTATCCAACTTGATATGCTCTTCACAAGAAGTGAGAATGATTTTGTCACCGGCTTCAGGCAGCAGATAATGGTGTTACATTGGTTGGCTTCAGGCCCCAGAGATCCTGACCTCAGGTGCACAGTAAGGATCAGTCCAAAGTCACAGGCAGGCATGTTGTCGGTGATACATAATGGGAATATTTGCAAGATTTGAAAATTGAAAGCATAACAAAAACAAATGGGAACATTTGCTAAATTACAACTCAGAGGAAAGAGAAACTCTAACAGAAATTTTAAAGGACTCTTAAGGTGATTCTTTAAGGCTGTTTCTCCCTTGTTGCACAGGGAACACATACATTGGATATCCCGGAGGCACTTATTACCAATGCAGGTTCCTAGGATCCCTGTATGATTTGCTGAATTGGAATCTGAAGGGTAGAACACATTATGCAATTTAACAAGTACCTTAAGGGGTTCTTATGCACACTAAGGTTATGAACCACTAATTAAGTATTATTTTCTAGAAAGGATGTTTTGAAGGTACATATTAACAAGGAATTGTTTTTCAGAAATTACATTCATAGTTTGTATAAATTTTTTTGCCATCTCTTTCCCACACAGGAACTTAGCAAGTAATTAACAATGTTTAATTTTGGTTCCTGTGAAATAAGTACTGGGTTCATCTAATGTGTTGAATAGAGTTGGGGATGAGCAGAAAGACTATGCTTGATTCACACTGTATCTATTAAGTAGAGAACAGTGGACATTATTCTAAACCCTAAATTCTTATTAAGTATAATATTTGCTCATGAGAAATTATCAGAAATGTCTTTAGGAAAGTGGACAGAGGTTCTGCCACTTCATTTTATCCATCTGTTTGCTGATTAACATTTCATTAGGCTCACCTTAAGTCAACAATTCCTATTATACATAACACAAAAATCTAAGGTTCTTAAAAAGACTTTTTTCACAAACTTTACAAAATGGAAAAGGAAGTAAGTTTATATTCTAAATACAATGCAACATTTTTAGAACTTAAAATGTGTTATCTTCAAATCTGGACTTGTTATATTACTGTATTAGTTTTATTATCAATATTAGCTAATGGCAACTTTGGTCATTTAGGGGCTCATATTAGAAAACTCAGTCATCTTTAATTTCATATCCTCTCTCCTCATTCCTTCATAATGAACCAGTTGCCAGAGTCAGAAAATTCCACTTCATACCTCTGTGATCTGTCAGCTCCTCTAAGTCCCACTACTACTGCCTCAGCAGTTGAAGGCATCAGTGCCCTTGGCTAGAAGATCATTGGAGCATTATTTTAACTGTTTTCTCAGTCTTCATTCTGGACACCTAGCACATTCTATAAATTGATGTTCAAGACATTCTTTTAAAACAAAGGACTGAAGATGTTGCTTGTTTACTAAAAAATATCTGCTGGTTCTGATTTTCAGTCAAGATACTATCCAAACTTCTTAGTATGGCATAAATCTTTTAACAACCTGCCTTAGCATATGTTTCCAGTATCTTATAACTCTATTCCACAAAAAGTTGAAAAGGATACATTATAACCTAGGGAAATCTACTGCACTATTTCAAGCAAAGACAGAATATCGGGCTTTCTGCCATGGGGGTCCTGGAGGCACTTGGGAGAGATTGGTCTCCCTGGTCCCTTCCCAAGTGATGGAGTTATAACCTTCTCTAGCAGAAAGAATTTTATTTCTTGGCCTTTTTCTGTTCAACATCTATATTAATAGGAACACTTAGAAATAAACTGAGGTCATTGGGAACTAGAAGATAAGCATTTAGATGACAAAATATTGATTCTTTTTCCAAAGCAAAAGTGCTTTCATAAAAGAGTAAATAAAATCCTTTGTGGACAATTTACAAATGAAGTATGTGAAATTGGCTTTTTCTAAACCTTACTGATTCAACATTCATAAACACTTTTGCTTGTCAGTACAGTGTGATCACTGCTCAATCTTTATGAAACTAAAAAAGGACACAACTACCCAAGGAAATTTAAGTGAAATGTTATTTATGTTTGACTAGCATTATGAGATGAGTTTATTTTTAAGGCTTGAACACAAAATATCACATGTAGGCATTTTCCTAGTGTTCTTTTCCTAGTGTTTTTAGTTTCCTTTCATCAAAATGGAAGTACTTTATGTCACATTAGTTAATCAGTTTTATTATTTGTGTTAGTCTGATGAGAATTATAAGAAAAGATTTGCTTATATGAAGACAATCTAAACATTACAGTATTTAGATGAAAGCAATATGAAAAATAGTTGGCATTTATGCCAGATCCTGTGTTCTTGATAAGTAACTCAATTGATCAAATTCGGTAGGTCATTATATTTAGTTTTGTAAACTCAATAATTTATGACTCTTAGCAATACATATTTTACATTTCTCTAAAAAGTATAAGATAACATAAAAAAAGTCTACAAATTAATTCTACAAGTCACAGACTGGGAAGAAATCTTTGCAAAATATTTACCTGATGAATATTGATATCTAAAATACACAAAGAATTCTTTAAACTCAGTGAAGAAAACAAACAACCACATTTTAAAAAATGGGCAAATGATCTGAATAGACACCACACCAAAGATGATATAATAAACATATGTTAAGACTCTCAACCATAGTATGCCATCAGGGAAATGTGAATTCAAACAAAATACACCTACACACCTACCAAAATTCCCCAAATTTAAAACACTGATCCAAATGCTGATAAGGATGTGGAGCAACAGAATCAGTCATGCATTGCTGGTGGGAATGCAAATGATACAGCCACTTTGGAAAATAGTTTGGCAGTTTCTTCCAAAACTAACCATACTCATACCATACAAGCAAGTAATCATGCTTCTTGGTGTTTACCCAAAGGGTTTAAAAACTTATGTCCACACAGAATCCTGAACACAAATATTTATAGTAACTTTATTCATAAATACCCAAAGTTGAAAGCACCCAGGATGTCCTTGGTGAATGGACACTGCAGCACAGCCACACAATAGAGGATTGCTCAGTGATACAAAGAAATGAGCTACCAAGTGACAAAAAAGATATGGAGGACACACAAATACATACTGCTAAGTGAAAAAACTAATCTGAGAAAGCTACATACTGTAAAATTCCAACTATCAGACATTCTAGTAAAGCAAATCAAAGAGACAGCACAAATACCAGTGGTTGCAGGGTTTGGGGAGGTAGGAGGAATGCGTAAGTGGAGCACAAATAATTTTTAGGGTAGTGAAAGTACTCTCTATAATACAATAATGGATACATGTCACACATTTGTCCAAACCCAAAGAGCACAGCACAAACAACATATAAGACTGAACCCTCATGTAAACTATGGATTTCAGTTATTAGTAATGTATCAATATTAGATCATCAATTGTAACACATGCATAGACAAAGGAAAGATGTTAATAGGGGGAAGTGTATATGTGTGTTGGGAGATGATATAGGAACTGTCTGGAATTTCTGCTCAGTTTTTCTGTATACCTGAAACTGCTCTATAAATTAGGGGCTATTTACTAACAAAATTAGTCCCAAGGTTAATCAAAATAGAAATCTAATACCTTAATATTTTTATACACTTTGTATTTTTTCTTCTGCATCTAAGTTAACTCAATGAATCAGACAGGAAATTTCCCCTAAGCTGCATGACCCTGTTTCATTACTGCAGATACTGTGTTGCTTGAGAGCAATCTATTGCTGTACCATCCTAACTTGCGCACAATCCTATGCTTGCTTTACTTAAATGCCCCAGAGGCCAACATGATAGAAGAGTGACACACAACAAAGTACCAGAACTTTGTAACTTTCAAAATTCAATTTAAAATGTGTATTAAATACTCCTTTTGAGATTCTGTGCTGAAGATTCTTTGGAGCTAATTCTAAGAACAGTCCCTGCAAGAAGTAACATCTGGCAGGAAATGTTTTTATTAGGAGTATCACAATAGTCTCCTTTTTATGAGCTTATTTAAGAAGGCCTCTGGATATATGAGTGTTTGATACTTGCTCTTTAGGCAGGTACTCTGATATAGGGTGACCCTTATATCTTCCCTGTCAAGTCCAGCTGCATGATTAATGTTAACAGAGCTAAGCTGTGAAAACAAAGATGGGTCGGGGAAAATATATTTAAAAAATTGAAACCAGATTAATTTCTAAGTTTTTGATTCTTGAGATGAACCTTTGATATTGTTGATAATATCATTAGATTTGCCACTAATGTACATGTTTTATGAATTACTGGATCCAATTTGCTTTTAAAATTAGTAATATCATGCACATTTACTTAAATATCTTGGTTCAAAGCACACATAAAAGAGCTCTAGACTGGGGTTTTACAATTTAATTATGTAATAATGTATTCCTAGGGCCATAGACTGTTAGATTTAAGTAGGAAGTACAGTTTAGGTTATGATATGCACTTAAATTTCAAATTGAATTTAATGTGTTGAAAGCAGTTATTAAATATGTACAGTGGCAATAAATATTCCATAAAGGTAATTATGAGTACATGATTGTGTATATTCAAACTGTTATCATGGATAGGTTTTTAGTACCAAGATTTGAAATAATAATAAGGTGCCTCAGCTCCTGGTCCTGTGGGGTTCTCTACTGGGCTGCCTGAATGTCCTGTGACACGGCCACTGGCTGCCACTAGAATGAGTGCCAGAGAGCAAGGAAGAAGCCTCGGAAATGGCACAGCACCACTTCTGATGTATTCTTGTTTGTACAGACCAACCCTGATACAATTGTAAGGGGATTGCACAAGGGCGTGAGAGCCAGGGAGTGGCAGTTGCTCTAGGTCATCTTGGAGGCTGGCTAACACGTGACTAAATGGTTTTCATTTGAAATAATTGTCCAGTCTTTGGAAGTGAGATGTAGCTAATTGAGCAGTTACAAGTAATAGCTAAAAGCACATGGCACTCAGTGCATACAACCACTGTCTATTTCACACTTTACAATAATATTTGAAGCTTGTAAATGAAAAGACAAATACAGTTTGTAACTTTAAAGTAATCTCCTTAGACTCATATATCATATTGACAACATAGGTATTTATTAAAGAATATACCTTTCATTAGGGCATTAGCTGAGAACATCAGCTCACTTCACACACCACAGAGTTCTTCGAGGAGAGTACTTTTGAATTATTGTTAATCTACGCTGCACAGAAGCTTAGAGGTGACAGGTTTCAATCAATACCTTTCAATGATTTTTCCTCTTAGATTTTAAACTTTCTAATTTCACCTGAAAAAATGCCCTCAATCACTGAAAGAAAAAATCTATAATTACAGGTAAAAAGTTTTCTACTAGGATCATTTAACAGAACTTTTTACATACTCGGTGCAAACTTATTTTTCCCCTTGAAAAACAAGAACTATTAAAAATTATCACCTTTTAAAAACAATATTGAGATACGGGAATGTGGTGGAGGAAAGCACTACAAGTGTTAACATTTATTTTGCTCTTTGGGGTGATATACTTCTGGTATTTCAGAGTCTAGTTACTCTCATTTAAATTCTTCCGTGAAGTTGTGATTGAAATTTACTTTCAAAGTTATTTAACAGTAGAATTTGTGACATTTTACATAAGAAGTCTAATTCATATTTAGTTATTTGTGGTTCAAATCACTGATCCTCATGACCAAATTGCTCCACTGAACTCTTTACAGGCTCAGCATCACGGTAATGTTGAAATCTGAACCTTGAAAGCATTTGAAGGCTTCAGTTATTTTGCCATTGTATTCCCTATCCTTTTATCATAATGATTTGGCACAACATATCATGTTTATAATTAAAAAGAAAAGATGAGTGTTCTGAATCTTCTATAAACAGTAGAAGCCAAGTTACCTTGGTTTCTTTTCAAGTGAAATTTTTGAGAAAAATTACCCTTAAAATTATATTAATTTTAAAAACAAGAATGAACAGTACCCAAAACCTACTATATAAGTTATGCTTGCTCTGGCTATTTTGTAGGAGAATAATACATCCACTTAATAACTCATCATCCACTGTGACTTTTCTAGCACAGCTGAGGATCATGGGCTAAGAAAGATATTAGGTGTCATTAAGTATTGCACTTTGCTAGTGTAAGCCTCAAAAACAATAGGGAGCATTATATTTCCCATTATTCATAATAGTTTATAGAAATTCTTGTCTAGAATTGAATGAGAATATCTCCAGACTTACATTGTCTTCTTCCAACACCTGTAACTATTTTAAAAATGGGATTGGCTCTTTCAAACTGGTAAGCATATTTAGAGTTGAAACAATTTTCTGGATTGGGAGCTTGGCTTGATTTCCTTTTGTGATGGATTATGTAATGGCATTGTCATTGTTCATTCCCCAAATCTATGGATGTGATTTCTGGCTTGCATGTGGTTCTGCTATGGGCTGGATTTCTGTATGCCCCCACAATTCATAGGGTGAAGCCCTAACCACCAGAGTGACATTTGGGGATAGATGCCTTTGGAGGTACTTATGGTTAGATAAGGTTATGATAATAGGGCCCTCATGGTAGAATTAGGACTGTTACTAGAAAAGACGCCACGGAAGTTGCTTTCTATCTATACACAAAGCTATCATGTGAGCACACAAGGGGAATGGTGACCCCTATAGGCCAGGAGGAGAGGTCTCAGCAGAAACCATGTTGGCACCCTGATCTGGGATTTCCAGCCTCCAGAACTGTGAGAATATAATTTCTGTTGTTTAAACCAACCAGCTGATGGTATTTTGTTAAGCAGACTTAACTGTCTAAGACAGAGTCTAACAAGAAATCTGAGTAAAGAAAGGAGAGAACAACTGGCATTCAAGAATCTATCCTGCTTAGGATAGTTCTTAAAGTGGAACATTCTAATAAGAGCAATGTGTCTTGTATGGTGTTGATTCCAGAGCTGAAGATTTGGGCTTGAGACTAGGACCCTACTCTGATCAACTTCCGGACCATTTGTAAATCATCCATGTCATGGACTACCTTGTATCCCCCAAAATTCATATGTTGAAGTCCTGACTTCTAGTGTCTTAGAATATGACTGTTTTTGGAAACAGGGTCTTTAAGTTACATAGGACACAAGGGTGGGTCTTAATCCAATAGTCTGATGTCCCTACAAGGAGAAGAAGAGACACCAGGGATATGCTGTGCACAGAGAGAAGGCTGTGTGAGGGCAGTGAGACGGCGGCCAAGTGCAAGCCATGGCGAGAGGCCACAGGAGAAACCCACCCTCCAGCGCCTCGGTCCCGGACTTCCAGCCTCCAGAACTGTACAAAAGGAATATCTGTTGTGTGAGCCACCCAGTTTGTGTCATTTTGTTTCTGCAGCCTTAGCAAACTAATACACCCATCTTGTCCGAGCGTTAGTTAGCATGGTGTCATGTACAAGAGTGAGTCTGAAGCCAGACAGCTTGGATTTAAACCTCAGTTCTACACTGATCTTGCCTCAATGGCCTCATGTATAAAAAGACATCACTGGTAGTAGCTACCTCATAGAGTCCTGGGAAGATTCATGAAATCGAAGTGTAAAGTACCAGAGAGCAAACTCTCAGTCAATACTAATTATTATTATAAATCTCATAGTAATTTTAATAATTTCTCTCTAAATTTCAACTAATAGAATACATGTAAAGAGTTGTGTAAACTATAAAGAAGAATTGAATTATGAGACATTAGCTTAACTGTAATATTTAAGCAGTAGGGAAAACAGGTTGCTGAGGAGCAGGGCAAAAGTAGAGATTAGGAATGGGGAAGAACTGAACATAAAACAAGGGGAGAAATAGAGAAAAAGTGTGGAACTCAGGAAGGAATTAGAATATGAAGAAAGGGGAATTCAGCAATTGTCTAACTGTGTAACTCCTACAACAAAATGAATGACTACTCTTATCTTGAATGATCAACTGTTCAACTTCTATTCATGTTAACAAAACTTAATTGACTCACCCAGTGCATGTGTGGTCCACTTTTCCTCAGAGGACAAGCCACAGGACAGATCTGCCAGAAATTCCATGATACCTTTTGTCTTCTTCAGATCATTTTAACTGCACATCTACATGTTTTGTGGAAGAACAGAAAATCTGAAATTCACAAAGGAACCATTTCTATTGCCTAGATTATAAATTTGCTCTTGAAAGTAGCCTTATTTAAATGTTAATGGTATTTAATCAAGATTCTCCCCAGGTAAGGTTGGCAGACAAAATATAGGACTCAGAGTTAAGTTTGAGTTCAGATAAACAACAAATACTCTTTAGCATAGGTATATCCCACAAAGTACTCTTTTATTTGAAATTCAAATTGTAAACAGCATCCTATATTTTTATTTTCCAGATCTGCTAACCTTATCCCAAGCTCATCATTTTTTTGAGGGGGTGGGGGTAGTAACTTACACTATTGATCTATTGAATGGTCCATAGGAATGGCATTTGTCAGGTACCTACTGTGTGAAATGATTCAGTCACAGGTCTCAAGTAATGAAGGCTAGGGACCAATCACAATACTGAAAGCACAGAGCAGTGAAAATATTATGCTGCTTTCCTCTTCTATAATTCAAAATAAATATATGACTAAGCTGTAAGATAGATGTTAGGGAATCCAACTAAGTTCTGATTTTTCACATATTGACTCTAGCTTTATAAAAATATAAAAAGTCAATTTTTGCAAGAAGAATTTTCTGTCTTTGTGTGCATGTATGTGTGTGTGTTTACTGTTCTGGATTTGCATGTGTTCTAAAGTTGAACCTGGACTGAGTAATTCGTTATTGTACATAGCACAGAGTAAGATCTCAATGATTTTGTTGAATGAATAAATAAATGAATGAACAATGATATAGTACAGAGAAAGTATCTTAAAGTATAGTTCCTTTAATACAGTAAAGGAAATATTAAAAAATTTTATAACACCTTGTTAAAATAACAAGACAGAATGTAAACTGAACTATAGATACAAAGAAAATACATGGAGAACCATGGAATTCCATAATGCACAAAGGGAGTAGACTAGGAAGAGTAGGAAGATTTCTGACAGGAGATAATGTAATGGGAAAACAGAGTATGACTTTGAGTCCTTTGCTAGAATATTAGGTTATTTTAAAAAGCTTACATTTTCATGCTTTGGTCTCAGTATCTAGAAAGTGCCTGGTCCATTTTTAGTAATAATAATAAATATTTACTTAGAAAGAAGAAAGAAAGAAAAGTAAGAAGGAAAAAATAAAGGGAAAAAGGAAGGAAAGAAAGAAGGAAGAACATAAATAGTAATTGTTGGAGATAGAGGTGGATAGGAAATTGTAAAACATGCTCATGTACGGTAGAGACTAGGGTATACTGAATGAGTAAAATACATAAATGGAAATGAAATTGGGTCCAGAATATGTAGAACTTTGAAAGCAACGGTAGACAACTAGAGATTTTTTAGTTTTTCAAGTTTTTTGTAAGATAGTATAATAAACTATTTGGGTGACTATTCTTGCAACTTTATGGAGAATGTATTAATAACAAAAGGGACTTTTGACCATCTATTCCGACAACAAAACATTATTGAAAAATCCCCACATATGCATACTTATTTATCTAGTATATACATATAGCAGTATTAGAATATTTCATATGCTTTAAAATAAACACACAAGTAGAAATTAAAATAATGAGATAAAAGTAATATAACAAGTTCTGGTATCTGTTTCATGTCTCACTGACTGATCACATTTATCCCTCAGGATGTGTGCATTTCACTTGGAAACCTTCAACAGAAGTACCATCTTTCACATCTTTTCTCTAAACCGGTCCTCTCCAACAAGGACAAGCCTTATGCATTTAAACTGCTAGAATTTTGTTCATGCCATTTCCCTTTCAAAATTTAAATGTGTTGAGCTGGTGCCCATCTATAAAATGAAACGTTAAGACCCTCTCAGTAAGAGATGGCTCTGTCTTCTGAACAACCGAAAAAGCCTCTGCACTATCCACATATTCTAACATAAAGTGCCTTAAATTACATGGTATTAAACAAGTTGCATTGTTTTTGTAAGTGAATAGGCCGTATGTTTCCGATCAGACTGCAATCATTTTTGGGGCAGAGAGTTGTTATACGTCTTTTCTTTTTTTTTAAATCCTTGGAGTGGGTAACCCAGTGCTTTATTTAACAAAGACTGACTGACTGTGGTGAGCAAGAATAGCGTTTGTACCTCCCCCTTCACTGATGTTTCCACTGGGCTTGTTTTTTTGAAACAGAAACTGGCTCAAATGAAGAAACAGCCAAAGGCAAAATAAGAGACAGCAGCTCAGACTCAAGCATAGGCTCTTCCAGGAAAATCAATCTCATGATTCATTTTATCATTTTCTGTCTTGTGTCACCCAATAAAGATTTAAATTCTTATGACAAAGTGCGTGATGTGCCTGCGTGGGGCCATTTGGGTGTTCCCTTGGTTTTCACTCTGCTCAACATGCCGTTCTCACAAAGAAAGCTTAAAAAAGGGAGATTTTACCAAAAAAAAGAGGTGATGGATGCTGGAGAGGTATAAAAAGATGTGTCCTACTCCGTATTTCATAAACAGTGGTGCTGTAATTGCCTACCTAAAAATAATAATTTGGAGTTAAAGAAAAATGTCAATGGCTTGTATAGATAGCTAGACATGCAGATGTACTTTAGAAAACAGCTGTGATCTAAAGTGACTAGAATAGTAATCACATTAAATATTTTTATGGGTTGCCATGTTGATTTCTTAATAAGAATTAGAGTAGATCTGCTTGTATTTAGAATGTGCAGGTCTGCTAAAAACCTTAGGCAATTTTTTTTTTAACCATTCTGAATGCAGTTCTGCAATTTTAAAAATGGGAATAATAATACCAATATACTTAAATAAACTACTATAAAGATTACATAAATTAATGCGCATTCTGTGCTTAATATAATGCTGGGCTATAGCAATTTTTCAATGTTAGCTATGGCAATTATGATTATAGAGGTAACACAGTCATATGATCAGTGCATCCTGTATTTCATATTTATATCCAAACACCTTTATAATTAGTTTATTTGCATGTGAACCAAATATACATCTAAACTCATCAGTGATACCATTTAAAGACTAGTTCACTTGAACATTATTTTTCTTAGAATCAGAAGTTAATAGAGAATTCAAAGTTTAACAATTATTTCTTGTATTGCTCAAACATTACTTTTAGTGCAAAAAACTATAGAGTAATATTCATTTTGGCCACCTTATTTCAATGATATTAAAGAAACTAACAATAACTAGGATTTGAGAAGGGACAGAAAATAGATATGACCAGATCCAGCTATGGCTTTACAAATACCTACTAATGGAAAAATCACAAACTTTCTGAATGCAAAACAGGAAGCTCTCACAAACTGAAATTTGTAATGTTTGAAATTTTTGTATATATTTGAAGGAGTAAAGGTAATGGAAAAGGATGTATTTATTTCTGAGGCATGTATATAAAGTTTGTAGAAATCTGAGACTGCAGAGCTTTAATATTAATAATAGGAGGCATAATACCTCAGTTTGATTAAAGTAAAGGCTGAAAGAAAATGTTTAAATTGGCCAATGTTTCATTTTCTTTTAAATTATCCTTGAATGGTCAGAAATTGTATTAATTTCCTCTTTTATTCACAAATAATCAATTTGAAAGTCTATTCAGTTTTATATAACTTTGGGTCCTATTAGTTCTCTTATGAATTATAGAAATAAGAAAGAAAATAGGAAAATAGGAAAGAAATTTGAATGTATGCTTTTTCTCTGTATGATATATATAATCTACCTAGTTTAAGATTTTGATGTGAGTCATTATGTAATCAAGAGGAGACCCTGGCCTCTTTCAATATAATGTGAATGACACAATTGGAGGGATATTGGAGCACTAATATATATTGGAGCTTACAAGTATTTACAAAAGCTCTTTCTTTTCTTGACTAAGATTTTACCAGAATTCCGTGATGGATGCCAGGTGGTAATACCCAATCTCTTAAAATGTTTTGAGCCAAAATGTATATTTTTCTAAGTTAAATAGACATCCAAATTGAATACTTCTCAAATTCAAATGCTCATACAGATTTCATGGTGTGTCTATTTAAAATACAGATTCCAGTCTTCAGAGAGACTCAGACATTTGTACAATTATAAAGCAGTTTAGGTAATTTTTATATAGGTGACTTAGAGGTCCCACTTGGAGATACACTGTCATGGAGGATATGACTTCTCTCTGATATCTAAACCAATTATTATTATTATTACAAGTTACTTACTAATAGCTACTTCTCCAATCAACTCTACAGTTTTCCTGAATGGAAGGTCAATGATAAAGAGGATTCAAAGCCTTTTTATTACTGTGAATTGATACTTGTATTTGTATTTGAATATGAATGTCTGATCTTAGCTGTACTGCTCAAACCTTACTTTCCATTGGCTGTTAGGAGGTGTTAAACATAAAAAGAATTCCATGGCCAAGGAGGTTACACAGTATGTAATACTTTCGTCTTCTATTAGAGTTACAGAGACATGTACACACACACACAATTATGTAGCTTTGTTTAAGCCAGCTTCCTAAGATTCTGACTCTAGAATCTTCTTCATAAGGGCCAACTGTTAATATATTGCAGAAAAACCATTCCTCATAGACAGCCAAGCCCTATCTTACTCTCTTGCTAAACATGGTATCTTTTTGACAATTCAGACTACTGCTTTGGCCCAAATGTCCTCTCTTTGGCATGCTTGAAGCTTACATGGAGTAAGATTAGTCAGATTTGGCAGTGTGCACAGGAGCTGGGAATAAGGTGTCTTCTAAACGAAAAACGATTATAGAGACAAAAGGATTTTCAGATGACAGAAGATTGTCTGAGACAGGTGCAGGTAGTGTAAAATGCCCTTCCAAACCCTCTTTTTAAAAGACTTGGAAATAAGATCAATCAAAAATTTTACTTTGAAAGAAAAATTAAGAATTCAACACTCAGTGGATGAAATCAAAGATACATAGTCACACTTAGTGACTAGTAGTATAGACTGTACTGTGGACAAATACGCTTTATAAACATATTTGAAGAAAGGTTCATTTTTAATCAGAGGGACCTGGAAAACAATTAACAAAAATAATTGTCAATGTGCACAGCAGTAGAGAGGGGAGGTAATACTTTGTCAATGACCAGGAGTAATGCTGTCTGGCTAAGTTGTGTCTTTTTAGAGAAAGAATGCATTAGGCTGAAAGAAGCTGTTTAGGATCATCCAAATTCCTATGGCTGATTCCTCAGATAATAAGTCAGTTTCTGCTTTAGTTTTCCATGTAATTTTACCCTAAAGAAATCATATCTTTGAGATAGAGAAGGGACTTGGGACAAAGGTCATGCCGTTGTAAAATCTACTTAGCCTGCAAACAAAGGCTTAGTTTATTCTTTAATTTAATTTTTATGCTGTTTCCTTTCTTCCAGTCACCTTTATCAATTAAATAACATTGTAACCAGGACAGGAAACTACCTCTGGAGTATAAATGAACTTATGCTGGATAAAGAATGCTGAGATATAGACCAACACAGTCACCTTAATAAAAGGTTCAAAGGAAAACTTCAAAGGAATTATTAATTGCCTGTACATACCCTGCCTTATTACTGAACCCTACTCTAAAGGTCCCATAAAATAAAATGCTAAACTCTTAAGCATACCTCCTCTCTGGTTTCCCACACTCCTGAGTAGGTACTGTCCCTTTAAATAAAACCTACTTGGCGCCTCTTCTCTGAGGTTGCCTGCACTTCCCTGCATACTTTGCTTTAAATGAAACTTTCTGCTTAAGTCTATTGTGCTTTGTCTCTGAATCATTTTTCATAACAGAGACAAGAACATGCCAACCACTGGTAGTGTCTTTGTCACTTTGCTATTTCATTCAGCTTTCTAGTCTTAAACACAATCCATTTCCCTCTCCCCATTTTATTTCAGAGCAGTGGAGAAGTGGCTGCAGAAACCCCCAAGCAGGGAGGGTTTTGCACTTTCCAGTCGCCTGAGTGACCCAGACAAGACTGCGTCCATTCAATCACGTTCTTTAACAGCCTGCTCAAATGTCTGCTTTCCTTTGCTTCAGTAAGTTCCCAGAACATAAACCTCACTCCATCCAGTATCCTGGAGTAGTAGGGGTAGAGTTCCCATGCCCTGCAGATTCAAGCAGACACTAGATGCAGGTGACCCTGGCTTTAGGAGTTGGCAAGGGATCTTCCCTATGCTGAGCAGCAGTTCAATGAACTTCTCTTTTCTTCTTCTGTTCTATCTCGTTCTCCACTGCCTGCATGGCTACACAAAGAAAAGGGTCACTTTTTCTGGTGCCATGAAACTTTGACTCTCAAAACTACTTTGCTTTAATGAGTTCCTTTCTTGCTTGCACTTGTTTGACCTGATCACAAATTCTTTCCAACCAGAGTTGAGAGCCCTCCTTCCCCCCATCAGGTTTGAGGCTTCACCTAGCCAGCAGGAGAGCCTCCCAAACTGGGACTGCCTGGCAACATCTTGATCATGACAATGTGTGTATTCTGGTCAGAATAAAGTCTTAATTCTTATTGTAAATGAATAAATTGGTATTCCATTTTACATTCCAGTCTCTGGTTAATTTTAATTTAGAGTAAGTTAACATCCCTAAGTCTGATCACATCTGAGGAACTATGCAATTGATTTTCTGGGGAAAGGAGTTTCAACAAAGCCCAGACTATAATGAAATCACCCTTCAAATGTTACCCTGAGAGATTTTTGGTACCATTACAAAATATATCCTGGGGAAACCCCTATCTTTCTATTTGTTTCTCTTCAAAATGCAACATACTCAATAAAAAGATTTGTGTGAGAACATCAGCCTTCTAATGAGGATATTTGTGTTGCTTTGAGAAGAAGAAAGTAAGTTTAGTTCCTGCTATTTTCTGTTAGCTCTGTATATAATAGGCTCCATAGATGGGACTATTCACTTGAGAATTGGTGTCTTCCTTTATTGCCTTTTCTCAGAACTCTGGCAAAACAGAAGAATAAAAGGAAGTTACACTGGGCAAATTTCTTATACTCTATTCTTTAATCTTACAAATATAATTCCCAGTGTCCCTCATCTAGATTCACCAGGTTAAACTTGGCTCATTCATGCATTTCCAACTGAAATCTGTTAGAAATTAAACTGCATAGCTAAGTGTTCAATTTAGAAGTCTCTCTGCACCTCATTTTTACCCAACAGAAAAATATGCAGTTATTACAGACAATTGTAATGTGAATTAAAATGTACATAATTTTTAATACTTCCAAAAGTGAACTCATCCAAGGGGACTCCCTAAGTGAGATAAGGTTTTTTCTGTGTTTTTCCTCCCTCTAATACAACATCTGAGATAGTATAATATTTAGGCAATTTTTAATACAAAATATTAACACTTTATATTTTATAGAAATAAGTAAAATCTCTTCACATACAACTGTATAATCTCAAAACTGCCTTTATCTTCTCATACATTTCAGTTCAAAGACTACTCTATAGTTCTTTATACATACTTAGCCTCTCTTTTGTCAATACTTTTTATTTTGTTTTCTGGTTATTTTTAAAAGAGAAATATGTGCTGTGGGTAAAATTGCAATTTTTCCAGTTTTCTCACACAGGGGCCATTGCCCCAGTTTTCTCACACAGGGCCATACAGAAGATGGGGAGAGAGTAGATTTGGAGGTGAGATTTCTGGAGGTGTGGGTTGTGGGTAAAATTGCAATATTTCCGGAATCTCTCACCTGGCCTAGTGTATCTTCATATCAATAGGTGTTTCCAAGGGGTGGAGAGAAGACATCCATCTCCATATTAATAGGTGATTACAGGGGAGCAAGGGTATATCAAGACTGGAGAGATTGGTGGGGTCCCTTTAAGCAGCTGGGTCACGAGAGACACAGGAAAACTTCTTGTAAGCCATAAATGGATTTCTCCCACTTTATTTTTCCCTTTGACTGATTGCAGTTTCAAAGGTATTTTGCCTTGGGATTTTCCCCTGGGCATTACAGCTGGTGGTAGTCAGTCAGCAAGACGTCTGAACCTGAAATCTGTCTTCACGGGTGCAATGCTTGGGTGGGCTGCCCCTGTGGATGGTGGGGAGGTCCCAGTGGCTGCTGCAGTGGAGGGTGATGATTCACTCTTACCTCTCGCAATGGTGGAGAGTGCAGCTTTACCCATGAACCCCCTATCCTTGGGGCTTCCTCTTGGGGAGCCCATGGTAGGAAACTGGTCTAGAGTAAAGCACCTCCTAGACAGGTGGGCCCTTCTTCAGAACTGGGGAAGGGTGGAGACACAGGAATCTGTGGAATTAGCCCTCCATGAGATAGAAGACTGCTTAGAGGCCCTGAGTAGCCATGTAGCAGCCGAGATTGTGGTTTGCTTGTTTCTTGAGAGAGTAGAAAGAATTATCAAGGAGAGACACACTTTGGCAGGAGACATACTTCAGCATCACTTGGAGGAGCTGGGTGATTATCTATGGGATGCCCTTAAGAAAGAGGGACAGTTATTAAGCACACAGGTCACACTTCTAGAAGATACATCAACAGTGAGGGAGGAGGCAGCAGGAGAATCTAGGTTGCAGAAGGCCATGGGGGAGTGGGAGGAAAGAGCGGTGCCTTCAGCCCTGGAGATGGTAGAGGAGATGTCAGGAGAGGATGAGAGGGTAGGGCAAAGGGCCAATCTGTTGCCAAGGCCACCACCCAAGGCACCCACCTCTCCCATGTTAAAGGCCAGGCTGACTGTAATTAAGAAAATAAAAACACAACTGTGGGCTCTGCAGGGGGAGAAGCTGCCCCTTTTCCAGGTTGTGGAGCACTCCATGCTCCACCCCTATGCCCAGGATGAGCTGGTGCACATGATAATCTGGTTTCAGAAGAAGCCATTGGAATCTCCGCCTACATGGCTTTTGCATCTTTGGTATATGGGGGTGGAAAACATTGTTATGTTGGGTTCTGAAATAGGTAGACTGGCTTCCCTGATGACTCACCCTTCCCTCTACAGCGATTGCAAAGTGCCCGTCACACCTCAGGGAATCAGGTACTTCTGGATTGCTGACAGCAGCCATCAGGGAAGTTTGGCCTAATCAGGGTTATTTATCATGCTTACTCACTAGCTGGAAAATATATTCAGAGCTCCAGCAGGTGTTACGGGAGTTGGGAATGAAAAATGAAAAACATCATCTATAATATGGACCCCCAGGAACCTTATGAGTTGTTGAGGGAGGAGGCAGCAGGAGAATCCAGGTTGCAGAAGGCCATGGAAAATGAGAAATCTCATGCTCCATCCAGCTCCCCCATCTTTCTTTGGGTCCCTAGTGACTATTCTTGCCACCCACATAGGGCAAACCATAAGTGAGGCTACTAGTACTTGAACAGATCTGGAGGAGGTTGGAACAATAAGAGCACAAAAGGAAGTACAGGCTACGACTGAAAGAAGAGGTTCAAAGGGCCCCATGAAGGTCTCAAGGACCCAGATATTGGTTGATATGATAAAGGCAGGGGTAATGAAAGAAAAACTTGATGGGCAGCCCAATAGGATCTTGTTAGAACTGTGGCACCAATTAAAGCCAGAGCAACAGTTCCAGCAGCTGAGGTCTAGGATACAGAAGCTGGAGGCAAAGCCCCATGTCCAGCCTCTGTCTCTGCAAGACTTCCTGGGGGACAGTACTCAGGCTCTACCTGGTCCCTCATCCCCACAGGAGGATGATTGGGCACCACGGTTCGATTGAGGAGGGTCAAGGAGCCCACCCTGGCAGACATGGTGGGGATGGAAGGCCACATGTAGAATTAACAATTCATTGGTCCCCTGTGAACGTACAATGTGTCCTGAAATGAATGTTCTCTGATTTATGGCAACCCTGAGCATTTTCCTGTGACCCCTGTGGTGATAGATAGCTATGGAGTAAGGCAAATAGAGTGAAGATAGCCCAAATTCCATTGGGGATAGGGCGTTTGCTCCCAAAGGAGTATACTGTGTATATTTCTCCCATCCCTGAATATATTTTGGGGGTAGATATCCTGCAGGGCCTGTGGTTACAGACCACTGCAGGTGAGTTCACACTGAGGGTATGTGCTGTAAAGGAGGTTCTGAGGCGATATGCTCAGCACTTGCCTATAGCTCTGCCTGTACCTCAGCGGGTGACAAACACTATGCAGTATAAATTGCCTGGAGGGCACAAGGAAATTGGAGAAACTCTATAGGAGTTGGAGAAGGTGGGCACAATAAAGCCCATGATAGTCTTTTTAATTCCCTAGGGTGGCCAGTGAAAAAGGCAGACAGGTCTTTGCATATGACCATAGACTATAGGGAACTGAATAAAGTCACACCCCCTTTGCTTTCTGCTGTCCCCTCTATAGCAGCTGTTGTGGACCCCCTAAGTCATGAACTAGGGAAGAATCATTATGTTGTGGACCTTGCTTTCTTCTCTATTGACATAGCACAGGAAAGTCAGGAACAGTTTGCCTTCATGTGGGAAGGCCAGCTGTGGACATTCACTGTCCTTCCACAGGGATACCTCCATATTTGTCATGAACTTATAGCCCAGCACTTGGTCACATGGAAGAAATGGCAAATGGTGTGGCTGTATCACTACACTATCATTCTCATGTCTGATTCTCTTGCAAATTTAGAAGGGAAAGTTCCTAGACTGATGCAACATCTAAAGGAGAAAGAATGGGCTGTGAACAGCACCAAGGTTTATGGACCTGGTTTGTCTGTAAAGTTCTTGGGGGTTGTCTGGTGAGATAAAACTAAAGTTATTCCTGAAGCAGTCATAGACAAGGTCCAAACTTTCCCTACCTCTACCACTGTGGCAGTATTACAAGAGTTTTTGAGTCTTTTGGGCTACTGGAGAGTGTTTATCCAGCATTTGGCACAAATACTGGAGCCTTCATACCAGTTGGTATGAAAGAGCATCAGGTGGGACTGGGATGAAACATGTGCAGCTGCTTTCATTGCTGCTAAGTGGGCAGTCAAGGCCATACAGGCCTTGAGTGTAATGGACTCATCAAAGTCCTGTGAGCTAGATGTTCATGTAACTGAAGATGGTTATGAATGGGGCCTCTGGCAGTGGCTTGAATGGACATGCCAACTTATTGGATTCTGGCCACAACTATGGAAGGGAGCAGAAGTCTGGTACACTTTGACAGAGAAACAACTGGCTGCTGTGTACCACACCTTGCTGGCTATGGAGCCCATCACTGGTGCAGCTCTAACCAAGGTAATAACCACCTATGGCCATCACAGGGTGTGAGACTGGACCCAAAGGCCACGGAGTGGAGTGGCACAGATACCTACACTGGTCAAATGGGGTGCCTACTTACAGCAGCATAACACCCTCTCCAACAGCCCCTTAAGTGGAGAACTCCAACGCTTATTGGGGCCAGTGACATATACCAGTGGAAAACAGGAAGAGTTTGCTTTTGAGCTATTGGTAGCCAAGAGCCCTTATCAGAAGGGAAAAGCCCCTATACCTAAAGATGCTCGGTATACAGTTGGCTCCAGCTGTGGGCAATCCCTGAAGTGGAGTGCTGTGGCTTTCCATCTTAAGACTGCGAAAATGTGTATGGAGGATGGAGAGGGGAAGAGAAGCCAATGGGCTGAGTTGTGGGCAGTATGGCTCATGATTATCCAGGAGCCCTCCTGTATAGTTATTTGCACTAACAGCTGGGCCATCTGTCAGGGCTTGGCCCTGTTGCTACTGATACGGTAGCATGCCAACTGGATGGTTGGTCACTGGTCCCTTTGGGGGCAAGAACTATGGTCCTCTGGTCAGACTAAGACAGTTACCGTGTATCATGTGACTGGCCATTTGTCTTTGGCATCCCCAGAGAATGATAAGGCAGACATATTGGCCTAGGTGCACTGGTTAGAAGGAAAACCTGCCTCTAATGCAGCCCAATGGTTATATCAGCATTTGTTGCATGTGGGGCAAAAGACAATGTGGGCTGTAGCCCATTGGTGGGGCTTGCTGCTGACCTTTGAATAAGTCAATAGAGCCTGGAAGGAGTACCTTGTGTGCTCTAAGAGGGACTTACACAAAGTCCCGCAGCAACATGGGACAATAGTAAAGGGTCTGATACCCCTTGTCAGGTGACAGACTATATTGGGCCTCTGCCCATATCAAAAGGATATTGGTATGCCATGACTTGTGTGGACACAGCTACTGGACTATTGGCTGTTTTTCCTGCACATCGTGCAGATCAGCAAACCACCAAGAGGGACTTAGAGAGTCTCTTTTCAGCCTATGGCTGGCTGCAGGTGATTGAGAGTGAACAAGGTCCATTTTACTGGACATGTGTTACATGAATGGCTGCAGCAATTAGAAATATAGTGGAAGTTTCATGTACCATATAACCCTACTGGGGCAGGCATGAAAGAAAGAACAATGGTTTGTTGAAATCTTGCCTGAAGTCAGA